>NC_137454.1:244434930-244732755 GCF_964235325.1 Thermobia domestica
AAGAATTAGTTGCACTGCAATTGCAAACTGATATATTGAGATTGAAGGTCGATATTGAATTCTATAAACATGATTACCGTTTTTTCTCCTGCGTTTGTGTTTCTTTATTTATCACCAACGTAATAAATTTTATTTAAAGAAAAAAGACGAGATTGTATTTGTAGTGTTTAAGCCTTTCTGAGTGCGAGTGCACATCCACTCAGAAAGGGATCCCATTCCCTTCGTTGTTCATGATGGGGTAGCATACTTAAAATAGTGGGTTTTAAGATTTGTTCTTTTTGGAGAAAGGGTGGGGTGGCAAACTGCCTGGGGCCGGCCCTGCATGCCTGTAGTCAAGGAGTTTAATTTATGTTCTTACATTCGTTAGAAAATGTTTCAGTGTTATGGATGTGAACAATTCATATTAATAGATACGCGATATGTAACAAATTACTACAAAGATACAATTTGCTTCGGGTAACTGCTCTTGGCCGTGTTCACATCGCTATACAATTGTACGTACAAGTATGAGGCAGTAACACAAATCTTATATATAAAAGAGAACGTACAAATCCTTTGTTCCCTCATCACGCTAATACGGCTGAACCAATTTCTTTCATTTTTGGGGGGTTATTAGGATTTGGACCCTAGATGGTTTTTATCATATCACTTTAATTTTTAATTACCAGTGTCTTGAGATAATTGACCATTCAAGTGTCCATAACGTACAAATCCTTTGTTAGTTCATCATAGGTAAAAATAAACGTATTTATATGCAACCCGCATGACCGTGTCACTCGGCGGGTTAACATAAATGACAGGCGATATAATGTTAACATTTACTGATATCACTTGAAAGCGAAAAAGTAAAAATTATCTAAGTAACAAAGTTTATTGCGTTCCGGGGTGACCGCAGCGAAGCGGGGTGAACGCTGCTAGTTAAAAATAAAGTAGAATAACGATGACTCTTACATAGCAATATGAATTACATTTGTTTAATCTTATCGTAGGCCATCGGAATACCCACGATTATCACCACTCTTTCGATGACGTCATGAATAATAATTAATGGAGTAATAAAAGGCTTTGTTGTTGTCGTAGATGATTTAACCTTTCATTTTTCCTAACAGATGATAAGAGCTTGAATAATGACTTGAGCCAACGAAGCGTGTTGATCAGTCATTTAAGTACTAACTCAAGATGAGATGCTTTGATGATAATCAGTTGACAGTTGTTTGTAAATTTTGTGTAACGCTGTGGAAGTAAACAGTTTGAGTTTGCTGTGCGAGACATTGCCTGGCCTTATAGTTCTCAAATAGTAATAATAGTAATAATAATAAATTGCTATTCAAATATTTTAATTTCCATTCTAATATTTGAAGAGATCAGGAGAAGCATGTGTTATGATTCTTTTTTTATTATTTAACTTTTAGATCAGCGTTTCCCAGCCTTTTTAAACTTGCGGCACACTACAGGTGTTACTTGGATTCTTGCGGCACACTTATAGATATTATTATTTGTAAATATAAAACGCAGTGGTATATTTTCTGTGATTATTGATCTTCTCACAGAGAAGAAAGCTCTATCACTGGTTTTTCTCCGTTGTAAATCATTATGCTTATTTTTCATTCTAATTTAACAATAGAAAAAAATTGCAATGAAATATTGGACTTAGGTGTCTAAAAATACTCTTTTTTAAAAAACTGTATACAACCTTTTACTAAGAAGGAAGAACACTAAATAACGAACAAACAAACAAATCTCTTTTACTTTTAAAACACAAATGTAGGTAATTTGTCGAAAGGATTGAATGAGATTTTAAATTTTCAAGTTACGAAATAGTCTGCAACAATAAAGAAGCAATAATGGTCATAACAATGATAACAAATACTTTTTTCAACATTAGAAATGTACAGAACAGTAACCCGGTATGAAACTTAAAATTGTAGATTCATAGTAGAGGTTCATAGTAATGTGAAACACAAATACACATTCGTTCCCTACCTTTTGCAATTTGATTGCTATAAAATTAATAATTTTGTTTCGATTCCTCGCGGCACACCAACGGCCCATTCACGGCACACCAGTGTGCCGCGCCACACCGGTTGGGAAACGCTGTTTTAGATAATGGCATTGTAGCAAACTATAGATTTAAGATTGGAACTACTTGAAGCACCTTTCATAATACAAAGAAAATTGAAGAAAGAAGGAAAAGCAACACAAAGAAAGAGCATGAAACTACTTTTAAAAATTGTCCTTCCTTAAAAAGCTGAGAAATGTGATTTTAACCATTGTTTTCTTCTTTCTTAATTTTCACTGTAAAAATATTTTGCATCTAGAGATACGCAGCTTTAAAGAGTTGTTGTCGACCCACTGGCGGCTCCGGGAGGTCACATAGGCAATAAGAAACTCGCTTTCCCTCTCCTCACCGCAAGCTCCTCCAAGCTTTGGGAGCCTCTAGTTATTTTTCACTTTCAAGGCATTCCAATATTTTGCTCAACATAAAGAATACAAGTTACGAGGTGTGGTAATTAAATAACGAGACTGCGCATCTCCTGTCGCGCAGGATCGTGGTGGGGAGGTAGCTAATGATGTGTTGTTGATCTTGAACCTTCATGAGCAGCCACTGTTTATTTCATGATTCTGAAAGCTTTTCTTTTCTTTGCAGGCTTGCATAAAGAACAGTGTTTTGTAGTAGTGCCGGAATCATGATGAACAGTAAAGTTGAGCAGCGCATTAACATCAAATTTCTGGTGAAATTAAACAAAACACCGAAGGAATGTTGTGCAATGTTAAAAGAGGTGTATGGTGATAATGCTATGTCACATAGGCGAGTTTTCGAATAACACAAACGATTTTAAGAAGGTAGGGAGGAGGTTGAAGATGATGAACGACCCCGCCACCCTTTGAGTTCAAAAACGGACGAAAATGTTCAAAAAATTAAAGAACTTGTCCGAAAGACAGACGTCTGAGCATTCGGATGATCGCAGACTGACGAACATTAACAAAGAGAGGGTAAGACAAATTTTGCATGACAATTTAAACATGACTAAAGTTTGTGCAAAAATTGACTCGAGAAACCTCTCTCAGGAACAAAAGCACACTCGAAAGATCATTTGCTGTGACGTCATAGAACGACTCAAAGCAGAACCAGACTTGCTAACACGTGTCATCACATGTGATGAAACATGGATTTTCCAGTATGACCCCGAAACTAAGCGTCAATCCATGCACAGGAAGACTCCCACATCGCCAAGAATGAAAAAGGCATAAATGAGCAAGTTCAAAGTGAAGGCAATGCTCGTCGTTTTTTTCGATATCAGGGATATCATCATGACTGAATGGGTGCCTCAGGGTCAAACTGTGAACCAGACCTGCTACAAAGAAGTCCTAATCAAGCTGAGGGAAAGAATAAGGAAGAAGAGACCTGATTTGTGGAAGAACGATGCATGGATCCTCCACCAAGACAATGTGCCTGCCCATAATGCCCTTTCTGTGAAGCAGTTTTTAGCAGCCAAGCGCATTCCTGTGCTCGACTATCCTCATCAGTATTCTCCCCAGACCTGGCTCCCTGTGACTTTTATCAATTCCCAAAAGTGAAAAGTGCATTGAAGGGAACATATTTTCAGTCTGTGGAAGAGGTGAAACGAAAAACGGCAGAGTTGTTGTACAGTGTGACATCTGATGACCTACAGCATTGCTTTGAACAATGGAAGGCACATATGCAGCGGTGTATAGATAGTGGAGGGAAATATATTGGAGAGGATAACAGTCAATTGTAACTTTGTTTGCAATACATCACATTTATGATACCAGTCTCCTTATTTAATTACCACACTTCGTATTCAAGAAATGAAAAACTATTCATGTTGTGAACATTGCTCAATCTATTTCTTGAATTTTAATTTCTTAGTTGACTTTGGAAAAGTCACTCAGTTACATACCCATTAACATACGAAGAGTATGATTTGAAATTGATACAAACCTACGTACTCGTAAGTAATGGTAAAAAAGTTAATTAGCTTCATTTCTCATATATTTATTAACTTGCAATATAGGGACATGGTAATGCTTGGATGATACATTGAAATTTAAATATGTATTCAATTTCAATCATTTCTAAAGCAAATAGATAATTTATTCGACCATTCATTTTCAGCACCTACTATTTACGTAGGATCTGAACTACAGTGCTCTTACCGACAATTGAACTTCGGGATTCCTGCTGAAGACGCCTTTGCTAACCACATATCTACAAGGAACACCAAAATATGCATGCAATTCTGCAAGTCTACTCCGGACCGAATTTATCTAAACCTCCTTCAGTAGTCCCCGTCTTAAACATACGTTGCATGACAATTGACCCAAATCCTTGATAATTCTAGCCTTTAAAATAGTAAACACAATAGAAATTCATGTTTATGCAGCGTATTTCTGTGTAAAATTTGAAATTTTATTTTTCGAAATTTTCCTATTTTCTATTTATTGGTATTTTATAGTTACTTATTTCAATTACAAACATTGCATCTACATATTTGTCAGTGGCTTCCCATAGGCATTTTCACAGTCACATTGCAGATTAAATAAGTTTAAAATATACTTCAAGAATATTAATTCGTTTCTTAAATGTTCAAAACAGTTACACACTTACACTATATGTTAAATTCCGAAATCCTAAAGTGAATTAAGAAAGTATAATTTTCTTCGTAATAATAATTTATGTATGTGGGTCGTAAAGCAAACACAATCTTTAATCGAAAACCTATTGCGGAACATTCATTCGCCCTTGAGACAACATGACTCATTTTTTCTCCCGCGAGAAGCAGAACAAAAATACCTCCTTCGAATCTCTCCCTCGTTGCATGCAGTGACCCACAGATCTTAGACTGAGCCTCCGACCTACTCTCCTACCGTCAGTCTGGAGCAAGGAGGCAGGAAAATAAAAGAAATAATAATAATAATAATAAAACTGTCATGAAAATGGCATGATTACGTTGTACGTAAGGCCAGATATTTAAAGGGTTAATCTGTGACAGCAGCGTGCGCTAGAAAGAACCAAGCCAGAACACATGAACAGCAATTAACGTCAAGCCTTGTGACTTGCACTGTATTGCCATGTCTCTCATGTAGTGATCGAAGTGAGACAGTATGCAGTGGTATGTCATACCGCCTCTGGTTTTTCGGTTATCAAGACATACTGTTACTGGAGAATAGATGCTAAATATCTTTAATAAATCCACTTTTATACACAGTAATATGACGAATAGCTTTACAAGTAAAAATATTTTATTTCTTATGTAGAAATAATTTCTAAGTTGACAACATCCACATTTTTGTTATCTTTCTCCTACATTTTGTTTTTAAATTGAGATGTCTTCAAAGGAGTTAATCTAGTTTATATTTTGATGTGCCATATTTAATTGTTTCTTTCGTATGTATGTGTGTGTGTTTCCTTGTCTTAATGCACATAAATGTGTTTTGAGAATGAGCTGATTTAGGGGCGATTCTTCCGGGGATTTGGTGTATCCCTAAGTCAAGTGAGGGGTCCGAACTTTCCCACAAAATTGTTAATATAAAAATTAGGTTTTGAGCATTTTCATGTATAATTCTCTATAATACAACCTAAGGGGATATCTTGATTTTTTTCCCAGAAAGTTGTTGCCGAGGGATCAAAGCCTCTTCATTCCTCCCCTTCCCCCGTAACCGAAGAGAAGCTCTCCAGTGATTTTCAGTCATTATGTAAATAGATATGCAATCCTTTAGGCAACATATCCTCACTGTATTTCAACATTTAGATAGCCGGTATGTCGAGTTAAAATCGTAATAAAACATACCGCTTCTGCTTTTTTTTATCCACTTCGAACACTGCTCTCATGTACATAAATCAAAATCGCAATATAGCTAAAATTTTTACGAGTTTTTTTCCCCACTTGTATACAGGAATAGATGTTTGTAATTTTTTCTTTAAATCGTATTAGTTGGGAAGGCATGCGACTTTGTGACTTCGTCATATAGCCATCCTTATGTCAACCAGATGAACAGATCTAAGTGATGCGTGATGATCGTGGTGGTTGTAGACGTATATGGAAAGTGTTATGGTTTCTTAAGCTTCTGTTATGGAAACTTAACCATTGCGTTCTATCAGTAGTTGACCTCGTAATTCTCTTTAAACCCTTATTGGAATCCTAAATGCTGAAATATCGTTACTGCCTTTACACGTAGAATAGACGTAGCAGAGATAGACTTAAAAATTCTAAGTTGAAATTGCAATTATCCACTAAAATACAAAGAGATGCGATTTATGCATAACCATAGTTTTTAGTTTGTTACTGAAAAATCTTTTATTGGTTAGGCGGAGAGTGACCAGCAAAACAGCATTTGGTTTACAGTTTCCTTGATGTTTCGGCTTGATCATTTTAACAGCATCTGAGAACGCAAACATGTATTCTTCTCAGCTCCTTTTTGCACCTAGACGTGTTTCACAGGAATTGCATTGTTCTTTCTCAGTTTATTATACTAAAGTTATGATACTTCAGAGAAAACATAAAAATATTCCTGCCTCTAGAAATACATTATCTTATATATAAAAGAGAACGTACAAATCCTTTGTTCCCTCATCACGCTAATACGGCTGAACCAATTTCTTTCATTTTTGGGGGGTTATTAGGATTTGGACCCTAGATGGTTTTTATCATATCACTTTAATTTTCAATTACCAGTGTCTTGAGATAATTGACCATTCAAGTGTCCATAACGTACAAATCCTTTGTTAGTTCATCATAGGTAAAAATAAACGTATTTATATGCAACCCGCATGACCGTGTCACTCGGCGGGTTAACATAAATGACAGGCGATATAATGTTAACATTTACTGCAATGTACTATGGTTTTTATCATATCACTTGAAAGCGAAAAAGTAAAAATTTTCTAAGTAACAAAGTTTATTGCGTTCCGGGGTGACCGCAGCGAAGCGGGGTGAACGCTGCTAGTTTTATATAAAGAAAAGAAACTAAGTATTGAAATTTCATACAACACATAAAATATGTTAATTGGGCTATTGGAAACGTTAAATGACGCTCTTTATTGCTTAAAAATTTTTAATGCACATTATTGTATAGAGAATACTGCTTGATTTAATTCATTATTCTTTGAAGATACATTGTATTTATGTGCTTTTAACTCCCCAGTTATAAACCATTAAAAGTCTTTCTACTTTTTAGACATAATACTGTCCTTGTGGAACTTTACACACATTAGGACTTTCCTTCCACGACCAGCATAAGCACACTCCAATAACATACGAAGTTGCATGAAACCTTTCTCGTAATCGATGTGAAAATGTATTCAACTTACGCAGCCCGGTGATGAAGTCGCATTTTTAAAGCTCTTCGCCAGTGGCGAATCTATCCTAGCCCCCTCAGTTTTTTGAGTGTCAACAATAATTGAAACTACGATATAATTATCATAGTCTGGGTTCTGGCTAGCCTCCAGTTTTTACCTTCTATATCCGCCACTGCTCTTCGCTAAGCCCCCCCCCCCACCTGTTCAAATTTTAGTGGATAACTTAATGAAGAATGTCAAGTAGCAAGTGCAAGAATGTAACAAGTAAACAAGATAGTACTAGGGTAGGCCAGAATTATCTTACCCCTAGCATGTTAGAAATTAACTAGAGATTTGAAATTTAGAACACAGACACGTCCCTTTCTATATTTTCACTTTGCATTGCCTTATATTTCTTACATCTATGGATCAGTCCGTTAATACAATCTGCATTAAAATCTGCGATGTTAGAGGCAAACCAGGCTCCACCGCATTAATAACCACCTCATCATGAGCAAAACGTCTTTTCCGATAAGGTTTCTTCGTATACGGGAAGGGGGTGCGGTGGCTCAGTGGTAGAGCGTTCAGCTCCGGTGCTTGGGGTCCCTGGTTCGATCCCAGCTCGCGCCGTGTGTACTTTGTGGTGGACAAACACCGTGCTTGTGGATTTTCTCGGGGTTCTCCCGTTTCCTCCCACTTTTTTCATTCCACCATTTCACTCATCTCTCATCATCACCGTCTCCTTTAGTCTAACCGGCATAACCGTGAGACGTAAAACTTAAGGATTTCATTTCATTTTCGTATACGGGAAGAGGAAGTAATCGGACGTACCCAAATTCTCTGAGTATGGTGGGTGGGGCAGAGAAGTATAGCCATATTGGCTCACAAAAATGATATATCGTCCGGTAGCAGCAACACACTTTTCGAGAACAAAACTCACCTTTTTGCTTTGACAGCATTCCGTTTATTTCTGCAACAGGTTCCCGTCATATGCTCATGTGATTGTAACCTCTCTTTATAAGTAATCAATCAATATCACATCTTTATGGTCCCAAGACACGGGCATAATCTTGCTGAATGAGTATTGCACTTTAGTCCTTTCGGAGAAGGGAATCAAAGTATGTTTACAAGTGTTACTCACTTCTGTGGTTTCACTGTCAAATACATACACCCAACATTCATTCGTAGTCACTAATCTTACCAAAGCATTCTTGTCATAGATGCAGAAGGCATATATGAAGATTTTAAGACAAATTGCATTCAAATTTTGCCGAATATTGTATATTCTTAAATACAATAAGGGGGCCCACATGAGCTTTGGGGAGCCCGGGCCCTTTCAACCCCCAGGATCGGCGCCAATGAGTATAGGTCCAAAATGCTTTGTAGAACCAATATTGCACATTTCACGTGTTGCTATTTTTTGAAACTGCGTCAACAATCGAGAAATCTACTTTACCACTTTGCTCATACGCAGAATGTCACGTAATATGGTATGAATGGGCCCCCTACGAATGTTCACTTCCCTAGCTAAACAATTTAATAGTCACACATCTATCTTCAAGCACTAGCTACTCAACTTTTGTCGCCACGCATGGGTTCATAGCCGTTGAAGAACGACCTTCTCTTGGGTCAATCTGGCACATTTGAATTCAGTTTTCTAGCATTTCACTGGGTCATAAGATGGGCATTTTTAACCATACATAGTTTTCATCTCTTCAGTGTCATTTGTGCCGATCTCCCTTACATGGAGGAACCTCGATATTCGATTTTGTTCAATATGCTGCTGTCACCTAGTTTGCTGGCTGTAATATCAAATCAACAGGGCGTAAAAGTAGTGAGATGTCAATGTACATATTTTTACTTTACAAACAGTGGTGTCATTCACATCATTTAACAACCGGTTCTGTGATTAATTAACTTAGTATTAATATTATTACTATATTGCACTTTTAAAGTGCGATTTCATTCCCATCCGAAGATGGGCGGGCCGCAGAAGGTAACGCCTTCTCTGGGGCCATGAGTATTCATTTATTGGTAGTATCATTGGAAGATGAGTATCAGGATTTATTTATTTATTGATATATTTATCTGGTTAGGCATACAGAAGAAGCTGACCTGAGCATGGTATGTAATGTATATGATGAAATGAAGTGCAGGTAACAGAACATGATGCTAGTTGGGACGATGGTGTTAATCTTCTGCTCTAGGAATATTCAGAGCGGGTATAGGCATCTGGAGCCCTGTTAAAAAATAAAGGAGTGCATACTATATTATCATTATTATCTATCTATTAAAATGCTACAATAGCATTAAAAGCGCCCGACCTCCAACCTGTAAATTTGGCTTTCAAATCTTTCATTTACGGTTATGTGTGATTTCACGTTTAACAGAGACAAACGTAACATTTTGAGTATGTGTACTTTAAATAAATTAGTTTAATACATCTTTTTCATAAAGCTTATGCTTTAAAATTATTGTTCAGAGCCTTTGTATTTTGATAAGCCTTCTGTAAAACCAATGCACGTGAATTGTGCTTCCATCTTCTGAGTTCTTTTAAACTATACGTTTGTGGACGTTTATATGTTTGTGGTCAATCCTTTTGACAATGAGATCTCGGAAACTACAGGCTCTAGAAAGATGACATTTTCACTGATCGATTGGAAATTTTGCGTAGATTGTCCGTTCTAATTGAATGTTTAAAAAAAACACATGGCCATTATTTCTTTATTACAGTTTAAGCGTACACTGGAAGCGTTGAAATTAAAAAAAAAAAATCTAAAGCATATCCTATGCATTATACATTCCAACACCACAATGTTGTATATAGGGGTTGCATATGTCTCAGGCGTTTGTTTCATGGCCAAATAATGAAAAAGGAAGGATAACCATTTTTCCAGTGTAAGAAGAATCTTTATTTTTGTAGTGTTGTGCCCAATGAACACCATATATAACTACCATTATAATTAATTGTGTATGTAATGTATTTGCTTATTACGTACTGCATGCAAAAAGAAAGAAAACACTGGTAATGAATGACTTAGAAACTCCAACCGGAAGTAGGCTCAAATCTTGCAAATGGTGCGAGATGTTGAGAAAAAAATAAACGATAAAATCTTCCTTTTATGATACGCCTTACCGATTTTTTTTTAATCAAGATGTCTTTTGCTGGTGTCTGTACAGGGACATGTACAGATGTTGTGAGGAATGAGAAGGATATTTATGATCATATGCGAATGATGCGCTGTGTAGAGAGCGCAGGTTCAGCTAGTTTATTTAAATAATCCTAGCAATAGTGACTAGAATTCATTCATATAACATCTGTAAATTGATCTTTTGTACTGATTAAAAAATACTGCTAGAGAATTATTGTTGTTATTTATAAGTACTGAATCGAGGGATGAAGAGACATTTTTAACAACCGGTGCAAACTGGCTGAATAGCACCACTGATTACAAGCCCATCTTTTATTACAATGAGGGTAAGAACTTTCTGGCCTCTCTACTTACAGTATGCTATTAAATAAACTAATAAATGTTTCCAAATCTTTTCTAATATATTAGAAATTTGAATGCGTAGTTTATAACCTCATAGTAGTTGGGCTTCCAAATTAATACACTGTTTGAAAGGTCTTGAAAAAAAAAATATTGGTTCATGCTGTAGTAATTTGCAGATTCTATCTGGCTCAGGTTTTAAATCTAAAAGTGAATGTGAGTTTGTGTGTTACCTCATCACACAATAACTACGGAAGCAATTAAGATGAAGCTTGGCGTACTTATCAAACCTTAGGCCTCCCAAGAATCTTATGATATTACATTGATAATCTTCGATTTTCGGAGGTGAGGAAGGATGAACATGGGTGGCATGTAAAATTAATTTAAAACGAGAGAGGTTTGTTTCCAATAAATAGTTTTCGGGGTCGCTGAGATGAACAGTGACACTCCAGATGCTGCTCAAATCCAAATTCATACCCCATCAGATGGGGGTGGGAAGGGATGCTATGTAAAAATAGTTGAAAATCAGAGATAGTCTCCAATCTATAGTTTCCAGTATTGCTGAGGTGCATAGTAACACTTCCGATACCTTTTAAGTGTAACTTCAGCCCCATCAGCATAGCGGTGATAAGGTTCAGAATTGGGAGTGGAGTGACGTTATACTTTTATTGCAATGCGTATCTTATTTAAAGGGAGCTTTTTTTTAATTTTAAGTTTGTAATTCTGAATGTTAAATGCATTATTCTTAATATTATATGTTCATTACTGCGTCAGCTATTTCAGCGCATTATTCTATTTCAGGAGCGTCATTTCAGATTTTGCTTGGGGTGGGGGGTCAAAACCTCTTGATATAAGTACAATTTCGCGTTTTTCACTCATTTACTACTACTCTATTGATAAAATCTATATAAATCTCAAACTCAGGGGAGGGCAAATGCCCCTCCCTGCCCCCACCTAAATGACGCCCCTGTTCTATTTACTCAGGGAAGGCGGTGCTTCGACAACTTCCATGAACGATACGCCCCTGCTAGACTGGTACACAAAGAATATACTGGAAGAAAGTCATTTGTCGACGTATACTTTATGTGTTGACGTAAATCATTAATTGGCGTCCGCAGATTGATCTGTGTGCAGCTGTCTGTTTACTGTGTAGAGCGCATTGAAGATAAATATTTCGACCTAGAGGTTAAATACTGATTGAAAAAATGAAATGAAATCTTTCAGTTTTACGTCCCACGTTATGCTAAAGGAGACTGTTAGGCTAAACGAGACGGTGATTATGAGAAATGAATGAAATGGTGGAATGAAGAAAGTGGAAGGAAACGGGAGAACCCCGAGAAAACCCACGCACACGGTATTCGCCCACCACAAAGTTCACTTGGCGAGTGAGTGAGTGAGTTAGAGTGTGTGTGTGTAAAGATTGAGCCGAAGCACTTAATCATACACTGTCAGTCAATCTCCGGATGCACAACTACAAACAATTATTCGACTAATTATTGTGTCCAAATATGGGATTTTAAAAATTTTAATAACATTAATTCCAATTTCCTGGATATACTACACACTATCAAGGGCTATACTCAGTCACTGGTGATGCATGGCCAGCATTAGGTATGATCATTTTGCAACAGGAGCTTGCTCGGGCTTCGGTAGGCTCAGGCTCACTATCCTCAATGGGGTTTGCGCATAATAATCTTAATAAGGCTCATATTACCTCACATTAGCACTCTCTGGAGTTCGGACTCGTTATCCTCAATGAGCCTCTGGCCTATTTTCCTCACAGGGCTCGCTAAGGGCTCGAGTACTCTATCCTAAATGGAGTTCGCAATCGTTTGTTTTTGGACTCACTAACTCGATTGGGACTCTCACAGAGATATCTTGTGGCTGTATAGTTAAAAGTACGGTCTTTGAAAGGATACCCAGTGGGAGCTCATGTGGTTCGGAGATTCCACGTTAAATTGCAAGTCTACATCTAATATTGCCTCGTTATTGAAAGAGACGCTAAAATCTAATCCAACAAACCCATTGCGTCTTACGTTTACTTGGACTCAGGCTGGCTAGCTATACGCTTTATAGTTCTTGCGTTCACACATACTCGCGCTGTGACTTCGAGAACAGAGCTCGCAAATTTGGGTACCTGTCGACTTCCAACGGATTTTTGGTTGTCTAGAATAGAGTTGGCTATTCTTAATTCAGATGGTTTCTTAGTTGCCTCATAATTGTTGATGAATATCGAAAAAAAAAAATGCGTTCTTACCATGAATCGAATCCTGGACAACGCTGCGGGCTAATGTTTCTATTACATGAAAGAACCTTCGTTACATCAAACAAAGAACATGATAAGATGTTGTGGTGATAACATCCGTAGGGAATAGAATTCCGGTGAGAGAACATGTTGGGTTTGCGTTGCACTTCAAACTAGGCCTATGTCGCATCTAGTTTTAGCAATGCTTCCTATTGGTCTAGTGGCCATAGCGTATGCACGCTTTTAATTCACTTGGTCCTAGGTTTGATTCGCGGTGGGAGAGCATTAAACGCGTTATTCTGGTTTGGATTACACCTTGAACTGAAGTCCACGTCTCATATAGCCTAGCTGCTAAAGAGATGCTCAGCTTCAACAACCAACCAACCATTGTATATCTTAGTATGGAAAAGAGATGTTAAATTATTTGTAATCGCGGTAATATAGTACAAAACGAGGGAAAATAAAATAGAGGGTATCATTACAATAGACCTATCAAATAAACTAATTACAACACTGGTTTAGAACAATTTGTATTTTCCTTTTCTTCCATGGAAATACAAATTCATGGAAGAAAAGAAAAATATTGTAACCATACTAAAAGGAAGTTTCCTACGTTGAGATGATGTTATTGGGGACCGTACTGGACAGATTATGTACAGCAGGGCAACGTGGTGTTCTGCTTAGAGAAACCCGTTACTTTTAATGCATTATTGTTAATGGCTTGACCTGATTATTTAAAGCATTATGCTTAATATTCTGCATTATTCTTAAATCATTATTGTATGATTTGTTTTAGTGTATTATTCTGTTTACACAGGGGAAAGCAGTGCTTCCGTAGCTTTCAGGGTCACTACGCCCCTGATAATACACAGGAGTTATTAAAGTTGAGCGTCCTTATGACGTGCGCCTCCAGTTGAAGATGGAATCTAAAGTACCATGGTCAGTCGTCCTTATTGTGACGGGGACACATGGTCACAATGCTGACGTTCCCATTAGTCAACCAATCAACCACATTACCGTAATTGATTCAAGTTTTAATGCTCTGCCATAGGGAATCGAACCCAGAACTCCGCGCACCAAAAGTGCACGCACTAGCCAGTAGACCAACGAGGAAGGCTACATACACATAATGAGTATACGCGACAAGATTAAAATAGAAAATATTTTTGAAAAAGCATGGTCTGAAACAAACAGTTTTAATGCAAAGCGAGATCCTTGCATTAGCAGTTGGTTGGTACACAAGGTCATTAGTGTTAATTAAGCGCGAGGATAGTCTTAGAACTTACGTGTAGTCGGGTGTTACATGTTTATCAGAACATACATGAATGACGTCATTACGTTTCTTTAAATTGTATAAGTTATAGAGAGCATATCCAAAGAGAGGAAAAAGAAAACAAGTAATATTCATGAACTAGACGCTATAATTATGTAACAAAAGGAATAAACAAAAAAAATATCCTTAAGTACTTTTGAACAATTTAACATTCAGCAATTAGAATTCACATTATATATATACATTTCGCCGATAAACATAATTTTACAACTGTCACGTATTGCATTTAAGGTGCAGTTGCTTGTAATGTAAGATTAGAATAATTATGCAAAAGGAAACAAATAAAACGAAAGTACTATATAAAATTGTTTTTGAAGTACAGGTAGGTTTTCTTTTTTGGTGAGGTAAAAGGACTATTTAACGATCTGCAATTACAGAAGAAAAAGAAGTGAGAAACACGCTATTTAAGTCTGTGATCTGACGCACTTATAATTTTCTTCTTCTTTGCCATGAAATATATATATATATTAGAGAAAGTGAATATAACAGGTTTTCACATTTTAAATTAGAAATTTTTACAAATCACCTGTCTGGTTAGCTTGATTTCTGCTTATAATGACTTTTCTTTTTTCTTTTCTTTTCCTTTTTTTTAGTTCAAGTAAGTCAAAAGTTTAATGTAACAAGGTTATTGCCTTGCTTCAAAATATATTTTTGCATCATTCTTACCCGATTTTTTTTTTAAAAAAAAAGGGGATTCTAAGAATATTAGCTTTGGTTTATAGAGCATTTTTTTTCAACCGGCAAAAATACAGTATGATAGATTCAACCTGCGAATATTATAAATTTTTTAATTCACAATTCATCAATTTTACGTAAAAATGAATGTTCAAAGCAAATATTCAAAAGCACCTTTGTCTCTTCTGCTTTCAACTAACCTAATTATTTCTCGTACATGACTTCATTACATGACTTCATCTTGTACGTAATAGGCAACGTGCGAATGAAATGTTGCCTTCGTGTGCATCATTTCTAAAAGCCAGAAAAATGAAAATTACAATATCTAGTTAACCCTCGTAGCACCAAGGGGGAGAGGGTTCACATGCACCCCAGCTTCAATTTTTTATGCACTTTTCCCGTATTTTAGTGCATAAATTTATACAATACAAGCGCCTAAATACAATAAAAAATAGGCTAAAATATGTTAAATCCATTTATTTGTTAATTTCAAGCGTGATTATAAAGCATAAGCACAGTGTTACATAAGTATTAAACTATTTCCATATGGGATGTACCTGCACCCCTCCTTGGTGCTTACTTAGATGGTAGTTAGTGGGAGAGATATCGGGAACATAGGGTGGGTGAGGGAAGGTTTCATACTTCAACTCACAGAGAACCTGCAAGAGTGTTTTGTGTGACAGAATTGTTGGATCAAAAGATCCAATATATTTTAAACAGAAATTTTCTTGTATGCCTTATATCTGGAGAACTACATACAGTATAGCCAAATCCAAACTATCACTTAACTCAGTATGATGTGGTTATACCATAGAAAATACGAAAACTCGATTTAGGGACAATTAAAAATGTCCAAAAACTAATCCAAAAACTAATTATTAATTAATGGCCAAGATCGCAGTCTTTTGATGCATTTTTTTATTATTCCTGAAATTCTTGTTGGCTATTGCGGGATACTTGAGGATAACTTTATAGTACATTTCAAGGGGTTCAGTACTGTAACGATCTGCATTGATGGTCTCACCTCTCCTGAGAAAGACACGATTGGTCACTCCTACCACAGACTACTATATTAGTAACACATTCTCTGGGTGGAGAAGTGACTTAACAAACTTTCTTCGACGTTGATCACGATCCAACTACGTGTAGTCCTGACACAAAACACAAAAAATCAAGTGGGTAGCGCGTGGGTTTTCGGTACACGTGGAACCGGGTTCGATTCCCGGTGGGAGATCGCATAAGGTTTATTTTCAAAATCATTCACTTCCATTAATTCAAAACTTAACCTGTATTCCGAATCAAATTTCCCCATATAACAATAAAGATTCCATCAATTCATTTCCTTGGGGGCCGCGGTGGCTCAGTGGTAGAGCGTTCACTTCTGCTGCTTGGGGTCCCGGGTTCGATCCCAGCCCCCGCCAAGTGAACTTTGTAGTGGACAAACACCGTGTGCGTTGGTTTTCTCGGGGTTCTCCCGTTTCCGCCCACTTCCCTCATTCCATCATTTACTCATCATCACCGTCTCCTTTAGCTTAACCGGCATAACCGTGGGACGTAAAACTCAAAGATTTCATTTCATTTCATTTTTCAATTCATTTCCATACCCTAAAACTATTAATATAAAATTCATTAAGGTAATGAAATCTTTGAGTTTAACGTTCTACAATTATGACCTTTAGACTAAGGGAGACGATGATAAAACCAAGTGAGTGATGATTGAAGAATTGGTGGAATGAGAAAGTAGGAGGAAACAGGAGTACCCTGAGGAAGCGTATGGACACCATGTTGTCTACCTGAGGCTTACTTGGCCGGGGATCGAACCAGGAACTCCACAGAGGTAAGCATTCTACCGTTGAGCCACCGTGCCCTTATCATTAAGGTAATATTTTATGCAGAACATACGTAATTTTCCTTACCATAATAATGATAAATACAATGCCGTAACATAAATTATGGCAATGAAACACAGTGAAAAGTGCAATGTGATTTTTGGCCATTCTTGGGCCGCCTTTGGTGCACGAGGTTTGATTCCCGGTGGGAGAATGAGCCTAGAAATTGAAACGAATTATGGTGGTTCGGGTTCCGCTTTAAACTGTAGGTTCACGTCTCATAGATAAATAGCCTAAGTGCTGAACATAAACTTAAACTCCAACCAACCATTCTCCATCTTTTGTTGTTGTTATTATTGTTATTATTATTATTATTATTATTATTATTATTATTATTATTATTATTATTATTATTATTATTATTATTTACAAAACGATGTATAGAGCACTAGCAGCGTTCACCCCGCTTCGCTGCGGTCACCCCGGAACGCAATAAACTTTGTTACTTAGATAATTTTTACTTTTTCGCTTTCAAGTGATATCAGTAAATGTTAACATTATATCGCCTGTCATTTATGTTAACCCGCCGAGTGACACGGTCATGCGGGTTGCATATAAATACGTTTATTTTTACCTATGATGAACTAACAAAGGATTTGTACGTTATGGACACTTGAATGGTCAATTATCTCAAGACACTGGTAATTAAAAATTAAAGTGATATGATAAAAACCATCTAGGGTCCAAATCCTAATAACCCCCCAAAAATGAAAGAAATTGGTTCAGCCGTATTAGCGTGATGAGGGAACAAAGGATTTGTACGTTCTCTTTTATATATAAGATTGTTGCGACTGAAGGTGTTGGCATGCACTAATGAAAAAAAGGAGGGAAAAAGATTATACACGCACGCTTTAATATAAAGCAGTTTATTTTTTGAGGAAAAAGCTTTTGCATATGTTCACTGACGAAATTAAACATTTTGACACACGCACATACATATTAATATGCTTCTTTAGTATAAGATAATATGCACTTGTATTTTCAGAGAATACAGTAGATATCAGCTAATTCAGAATCACCGGTTAATAAAATCAGCTGCATTGTCCAATAGCTTTGCAAATCGAATCCATTATATTTTTCTTTCTCAACTTAAAAATATTCGTAAGAGGGAGAGAAAGGACACTTTTAGGTCATAGTCATGATATTTTCTTTGTTTTAGTGCTCTTTTGAGTATATATATATATATATATATATATATATATATATATATAAGTGATTTTAAAATCTTTATATATATTAATTATACCGGTACTTAGAGTTGTCCACGAGAGAAGAAGAGAAATAAGGTTTTTTTCGTCTGGTCTTGTAAGTTTTGTAGAAGTTTTTCTAAAATTTCATTTAGAAATTGTCACAATATTTTCGCGTCACAAGAAATTAAAGAAAGGTGTGATATAACACTGAAATCAAATTTATTATTGGACTATACTATTGTGTATTATCTTTAAACATTGATAAATGCTCATCATTATGCTCCTACAATCACTTTACCTGTTTATAGTACTTATACTCTGATTTATGTACTTTAAAGCAGTGTTTGAGTTCTAAGATTTGAGTGAACTAGTAGCTATTGCCCGTGCGACTTATGAAATTTCGAGTCTCGCCTTCAATTTTAAATCATGCTTCTCATCTCATTTTCGAAATGACAATCGATATCAGTACCGTGTCGTGGGAGAGAAGGGGAGGAAAGAGCGGGGCGACGGTCCCGGGCGCCGAAGTAAGGGGGTGCAAAATTCGGAAGGAAAAAAGAAAAGATATACATAAAATGAAAGAAAAAAATAATAAAGTGCTCAAAATTAAGGAAAAGCAGAGTTTATTTTTGAAAATTTTCTTGCGTTTCCCGCCAACCATGGTCTGTCGATCTCACTCGTAGAGGTATGTACGGGAGCGCCGTCGTATACTCTCGCCCCGGGCGCTGATTTTCCACGTCACGACACTGATCGATACGAGATAATACATTTTTCGTCTCATGTACAACACTAATTAATATGTTTTATTAAATCGTGTAAAACCAGATTTGAATTCGATTGTAGTCCTCTGCGAGTCATCTGAAAATTATTACAGAAGCAGAAGAGATTTGTGTACCCGTTATAGATATTCTGTATATCTATTAAATATACGAATAGAACATAGCCACAGTTCAGTTAACTTATTTGCGTTCTTACGAAATTGAGCAACAATAACCTTGAAGATGTTTTATTTATTGAATTACAAACGCAAACGTTTCATGAGCGTGTCTGCTATGCGTTTATCTTTGGAGAGAAAGCAAAGCTATAAGAAGTCAACCATAGTAACCTTAATTATGAAATGAAATGACCCGAGGTCTTTAAGCTTTCGAAATAAGTTCATATCGGGTAAAGTGTTACATGTTAAGTAATAGAGCAATATTCACTGTCCAGTGCATCTGCACTATGCCAACAATTTCTGTAAAGATAAAAACGTTGATAGGCATACGACCAAACTCTTCCAATGTAAATTGATTTCGAAAGAATTTCCTTCAAGTATCTCAGCTGACGATATATATATATTTTTTCTTACGGTTATTCAACGCTGAGCTTATGCAGAATATCACAAACAAGCTTTCTTCCAGTAAAAAATGTCCGGAGGGTATCAAAATGTGAGAGGGACAGTAAAAGAACGTACTTTGTACAAGAGTGTCATATGATGGAAATTTAATTTATTTTAGCTCGGGGAGGGGGAGGTTGGACGACTTGGGGGTCAAAGCTCTTTGCAAGTATGCCTGAAAGAAACTAGTCGCAAAAAATCATTTGCTACTCCTCCTTCCCCCAGCAATCGAACGATTAATACGATTTTGTTTGTGCATCGTCCCAGAGTTGAGTCCTGGAAGAATGAGATCTTCATTAGTCTGCAGTCCAGAACTGTTCTCTATTAAACTACTAATGCATGAAGCGTAATATATGTTGCAAATTAATTCATTTGAACTAACGTTCTTTGTCAGCAGTGAGGTCGTATAGGACGAGACTTACAGTTCAAAGTGTGATCTGAACCACTGTAGTGCGTTCGATGCTCTAACCGGAAATCGAACCTGGGATCTCATGGAACAGACATACGCGTGTCAGTTCATGTCAATTCTGATTACCCTTCTCCCCTTCCATATACTTAATGAACAAAAAAAAAATATATCTATGTCCATTGCTTTCCATTCTTCACATCAAATTCATTTTGCCGAAATCTAGAAACTTTTTCTCGCTTTTGCTTTCCTCTTCATCATCCACATTATGGGATCTATACTTAATTCTCATACAAGCTCTCAGCATATTCTTTTCAGTTGCCTAAAACTTCGTTCTGCTCGTTGATTATTTTTTTCTATTCTATTTTCTGTTACCGTCGTTGTATTCAGTTTCATACGAATTTCTGCTAATTTCATTTTCTGAATTTCCGCTTCCCTGTTATTTCTCACTCATCTGTTCTCAAATTTTTTCATTGTAGAATTCTGCATTTTCTCTGTTTATCTCTATTCAGATTCCACTATTTAATTTCCGATATATCTTTTTTTCATGTGTTGGTATTATCTTTTATACAGTCTTTTTATTTTCTTCAACATCTCCTGTAAACCCTTTCTAACCTGTGTTCGTAGTACCCAATTACTACTTGTGCGTCCTGATGTAGGAAGAGTTTAATGAGCACCCTTCGACCGTTAACATGTGCGTCTGTCCTTCCCGCGTTCGGATATTTCGAATGTTCGGAATAAAATCGATTTTTTTAGTTTGGGGTTCACCCAGCCTTCGTAGAATGGATACCTGAGAAAACCTCCGAGGTAAAGGCACCAGAGCGTGGTGCCGTCTAGATATGTGGGGCCTTACATCAATCCAACCAGCTCTTGGGGGTTCCAATTGCCTATTCTTCTTACATCTACTGCTTTTTAAAATATTTTTGTCTTTTTAAAAAGTCGGTTAATTCCCGAAAAAACGTCTCATAATAATCTTCTTCCCTTAATTCTTAAGTCCAATTTTGTAATTTTGCCCTAGTTTCAATCGGTGGTGCCCATCCCCCCAAACCACCCCAAAACGTACTGGTAGCCTGTGGCTCCTTTCTTAATCAGAATCAGTTTATATCTGCCTACGTCTTCCACTACAATTTTGTTCTTTTAATCAAAACAAATGTATCATTGGCTATGACAGTTATTTTACAATGTTATTTGTACTAAGTTCTCCTTCACAGCGTTCGTAAAAATATCATTATGATATAATTAAATTTCAATTATGTAATTTTCAATGAAAGGTTAAGTATCTCCTAAAAGATCTCATGTGCGCAACCTGTGCTCTAAAACTCGCTTGTGAGCACCCCTCTATTAAGTTGTAGTTTGACAATTTAATTTAAGCGTAGATCATGTTTTCTACTTACTTCTATTTACTGCAATATTTTCTAAACTGTAGCAAAGTATGAAACGATTTTAACTCACAGCGTATTTTATTATCTTCTAGATTTGTGATGGTTTCTTTTGTGAAAATGCGAGATACATTGCAAGCTTTTGGTCTTATATTTAAATATAAATATATACCATATATTACAAACAGAAATTTTGTAAGGCAGGAAATTTAGCTGAAGGTGCTGATTGTCAAATATTTTATATGTATTGTACATGAATTTCTGACTCAACATGTATATTTTTATTTCCTTTTTAGGGGATCCTGCAAGCTGTTTTTTAGAGACAACCCTTTAAAGATAGTTCGTGCTGAAGGCCAATACATGTACGATGAGAAAGGCGAACAATATTTAGATTGCATCAATAATGTGGCGCATGGTAAATTTATATTTCAGTTTTATACATTTTTTAGAATAGTAGTTTTGCAGATCTAGCAATCTTCTATTTGAACAATCTACATCCAATGTCACTTATTTGGTCTGTCTTGGTTATAAAGCATGTTGCCAATTTCTTACTTCGTGGGTAGATTGTAGCTGTTTTGGAAATACAAGAGCAACATGTTTGAAATATTGTATTTACGGTATTCTCGATATGATTTCCTCGTTATATATTTATATAAATACAGGAACACCTTGAGTAACGCAGTAAATTGAAAAAATGAAATGAAATCTTTCAGTTTTACGTCCCGTGGTTATGCCGGCTAGGCTAAAGGAGACGGTGATGATGATAAATGAATGAAATGGTGGAATGAAGAAAGTGGGAGGATACGGGAGAACCCAGAGGAAACCCACGCACACGGTGTTTGTATACCACAAAGTTCACTTGGCGCGAGCTGGGATCGAACCAGGGACCCCAAGCAACAGAGGTGAACGCTCTACCACTGATCCACCGCGGCCGCAGTAAATTGATTCCAAGGTTGTTCTTGAAGGTCTAGTGACAAGGGGTTTAATTCAATTTGTTCATTACAAAAAAAAGAAGAAGAAGAAGAATAAAGAAAGAAAAGAAAGAAAGAAAGAAAAAAAGAAAAATAAGAGGGTTTAAAAATATGTTAATTTGCATAAATTAGATAATATTGAAAATCCTTTTTTAAACATAAAAATGTAAAAAAAAATCTTCAATAGTAAATGAAATCTTTGAGTTTTACGTCCCATGTTTATGCCTTATGGGCTAAAGTATACATTACATGATTAATGAAAGTGAATGGTTATGAAATGAATTGGTGGATAAATAAATGTGGGAGGAAAGGGGAAAAATCCTGACGAAATCTACTTATGCGATGTTGTCTACCACAAACTCACATATCAAAGAATTGAACCAGACCCTTTGCACCAGATGTGTACGCTTTAGCACTCAGCCATTATGCTCCCTATTCAAATATACTTAATATAGTTATACTACTAGCTAATATACGACCTCGGATTGTACTGTTTCCATCTGTACTGGTGAACGTGCTATGTACTACTTTTATTTGGTATTGATTTATGGTTTTTAAAATTTGAGTTTTCAAACCAACTGTCAATTCGTAGATGTGTGTAATAATAAAAATCCGATGATTGTTATATGTAAGATATTCCTATTTAGAATTTGCAATGGTTGTGTATGCATGCATGTATCCATTTAATCCAAATCCGGGGTTGTAAACGCTCACTTTTGAAACGAGCTTAGCTCAGCTCAAACTCAGAGTGCAAAAAACGAGTTGCTCCAACCTCAACTTTTTAAAAGGAATACGCTCAGTTTTTTTTTTTTTTTTTGAGCTGACGTTCAACTCCACGTTCAACAAAAGAAAATATGCTCTGATCATTTAATAACAAAATATTTACAATGATGTAAATTGAGAACAGTCCGGATTGCAATTGGAAATAATGGGGTAAAATATATTACTTTACAAAGAAAAAAATAATATCACAGGAGCTCATTTATACAACCAGCAAATCTGTAATTACAGTAATAAGATACAGTAAGAATGACCTCCATATGTGCCTCCATAAGAGAAGCGCTCTATACATCTTATGTACCCTACACTTCCTAAGTACTTGTCTGAAGTATTGTAAAGCTGTGCGAATTCGATGCCTTTACATTATGCCACTTCTTGGTTGCCTTTACTCCTTCAGCCCTTGCACCTCCCTATGTATTATCAAACAACTATTTTTGTCCAACATGTCTAGCGAAATGGCAGTCTGCTAATAGAATAAATGTATTTAAAGCTTGAAGAGATTTATTTGACCAAAAACAAACAATATTTTGCAGTTATATTTTGTATTCTGGGCAATTAATTTGTACGAAAGGATTAAATCTATCTACATTATGCAAGTTTCAAGTACCATAATAAATGCTTTAAAAATCGGTCAATCTATATTGTTATTTGGTATCAATGAAGATTGCTTCACCATTTTTAATTTTAAAAAAATTTTTGAAATGCTATTACCATATACATTCGCGTATATATACTTAAAGTTTTATTCCCAGTCAGTTTGTGAGTGAGGGTTATTTTTGTTGAGCACTGCGTGCCAATAAGTAACTTTGCAGACGTTAGCCTAAACTTATATATCTTAGGACTGGGCTATTCAAAAACATTGCAACGAACACCATTTTCTTCAGCACTTCTTTAATTTTGACTCTCAGCATGAGAATCCTATTAGGTGAAAATTACTAGCTAAATTTAGTATTGAAATTTAACAAATTCTGCTATTTAGATCGAAAGTTTGTAATGAAGAGGTGAAATATCAAAGTTGATTTTTATTTCATGTGGCACTATAGTTACTATAACTAAAGTACACTGATAAAATTTTTCATACAATTTTTATGATTATTTCATTTGAAATTTTGTAATTTTTGCAATGTTTGAAGAAATTTCAACTATGATATTTGGCTTCGAACGAAGCTGTGAATTTTCAAAAGTTCTACGGAAAATATTTTTATGCTACACTCAGCCATTTGTTTCTGAACTAAATACTTAGCCAACTTGAACCATAGAACATATTGTTTAAATTTATTATTTCTATTTTAGTGTTGTATGAGTTTACAACATTCAAATAAAAGAATTTAATTTTGAAAATTAAATAAAATTGATCATCAACACCGAAATATATAAAGTATTAAAAGAAATAAAAATATTAATAGAGCAT
This sequence comes from Thermobia domestica, assembly GCF_964235325.1. Taxonomy (NCBI): domain Eukaryota; kingdom Metazoa; phylum Arthropoda; class Insecta; order Zygentoma; family Lepismatidae; genus Thermobia; species Thermobia domestica. The sequence goes on from NC_137454.1 coordinate 244,459,373, forward strand.
TGGAAAATATGAAACTGATTATTAGAATTGAATTAAGAATAAGTATAGTAGGTCTCTGCACTCTCATTATGAACTTTTCGGATGGAAGTGGCAGCCAAGAATAGATTTTTTTTCAACATCGAAACAGATTTTGAACTAGAAACGTTTGCCTATTTTCTATTACCTATTGTATTACGTATTTTTGTCCCACAAGAAAAAAATTATTACTCATATCGACCTTAAAACTCCAAAAATACAGCCTATTAGTTAAAAAAAAGTAATAAAGTAATGATATGATTACATAATCAGTGTTAATTTACGCAAATTGATCCAGTGTGTTAAGTTAAAATAAAATTTTAATAACCTACATTCATCGGCTTGTAAAACGACCAGTAAGCAAATGCATTACAAATCAGAAAAAACACTTAAAAAGTAAAAGATATGATACCGCACTAAACGTTCTCGCTCAAATTTCTTAAACTAAATCAATTTATGCTGTAATTATTACGGAGATATTGACTTATGAAACACGAACAAAATTACAAGACGTTTTCGGAAAACTTCGTTAGAAGAAAATTCACTCCTGGAATGTTTCGAGATAGTATTTATGCCATTTATTAGAATTATTATTGAAATATTTGTTTATGAACTACCAACAAAATTGCACGAGTCGTATTTGAAGAAATATCTGACAAATCGCCAAGAGTAAAGTACTTCTTTGAATATTTTCATGACAAGCGATTTATGCATTTTTATAGGGCTATTAATTTATTTGTGAAATATGAACAAAATCGCCTGATTCATTTTGAGAAAGTCAGTCTGGAAATACTCCCAAGAGTATTCTTTGTGGATTTTTTTTAAAATATAGTTATGCCATATTGTCAGGTTATTAGTGAATCATTGGGGGAATCCAATACAAAATCTCAATCTCCAACAAATCTTGATGTTTTTTCTTTTTCCAAACCAAACACAATACTAGAAAAACTATCTTTTAAACTAAATCTTTAAATTAGAGTATAAAATGTCCTAATTGGAATAAGATTCTTAAGCAGAAACAAGCTCTTCTCGCTCGTCGAGCCGCTAGAATACGTGTTTTGGTGCACGACGGCCGGGTTTAATTCTCGGTAAGAGAACACTGAACTCAGGTTCAGATCGCACTTTAAACTGTAATGAGTTTGGTGCTAAAAAAATCAATCAGAAATGAAATTCTTGTACTTTGTGTCGGCCTGTACCGTAGTGATCTTTACATTGGTATTATAGACTAAAATGAATACAAAAGGGATTTAATTTAAGATTAGAAACAGCGCTGTTTCCTTATATACTGTTTCCTTCTATATTATTATTATTATTATTATTATTATTATTATTATTATTTTGGTAACCTATTCACCTTCCTTTTTCCTCCCTGTATTCCACTACAGTATATTTTTGCGATAGAGAGTTGGTGTTTTCTTATTTTAAATGATCTGGTATTATGGTTAGTCTTTTGTCAATGTCATGTGATTGCTATACTTAAATTTGATTGGTTGTTTATCCTTCCGATGAAGGAGCTTTGAAATTAAGTGATTGGGCCCGTCACTTGTTCTCTTCGCTAGGTATGTGTTACACCATATGTAATATTGTGTACAGTATATTTTATTTTGTGAATTTAAAATTATTCTGGGTTTTTCCGTGAGTATATATATATATATATATAAAAAAACATGTAGATAGAAAATTGATAAATATTCTAATTGAACCATCAGTTCAAATATTGGTATTGAATTTCTATAATATAAATATGTGTATTTCAAATATGGTTTATGCTGAATATGTCTTGTGATAAGGCAGGAGCCATCTTGGACTTTTTACTTCATGCAACATGTGCCTGATAAATTTTTCAGTAATTATAAATTTCTTGTGGTTTTTGCATGAATCGAAATTGTTTAAATCTACTAGTAGTTGAAAATATTTTTCAAAATCGGACAAACTTTTACGAACTTTACAAATTCGTTGTTAGATTCAACATTACGTTTATATTTTTTTTTTAAATAATAATAAAATTTGTTAATGTTATCTGAAATTTTTGTGTTGTTTATCAAGTAGAGTTATGTTCCTGCAACCTTTGAAGACGTATTATTATTTGTTGAACTTTAGCATACCATTCTCTTTCAGTAGCTTACATTTTTACGTGCGTTAAGCGGCGTTGTAAACCACATACCTGGCCCGGGAAACTCTTCTCGGAGGGGCTACTTGTTTGAGTAGAGGGAAGGGAACGTAAAACTTTCTTTCCTGATTTTCAAAGATTTAGTTTTTCTGGGAAGGGACGGTAATGGCAACATTACCCACCTTGGCTGTTACAAAAGAAGAGAACAAGTCATTTATATTTTTTTAGGGTATGCTTTAAAAGTTTAAAGTCAGTTATAGTCTTCATTGGTACTATAAAGCAGGCGGGATTGAACCCAATTCTTGGCACATGTTAGTCAATATCCTTACTTACTTGTTTATATTCATCATGGCTTTTGGTGGTGATAGTTCCTTTTTTATGGATGAGATACCGCTTTTTAAGGAAAATGAAAATGTAGAACACGTAGAACAAAGAAAGGTCGAATCAATATTTTTGAAAGAAATTGCTACAATGAATCCAATTGACCAAAGACAGGTCGTAGAAACGTTATCAGAAGGAGAAGCAAAATCACTGCTCTATAGATTCCTTGCTAATAAAACAGCTGACCCACAGTCGTCTGTTGACCTTGATAAGCAGGAGGTAGTTATAGCACCTGTGAGTAATACAAACACGATGCCTGTTGTACCAAGTGTTCATTCACCTTTTGCTGGCTCGCTAGTTGATAAGAATGTGCAAGGTCAGGAATGTAACTTAACTTCTTCTTCGAATGCTTGTTTTTCAAAACTAGAACAGAATTCCGCAGCTTTGGTACTTCGATCTTTCTTTGATAATTTACCAAGTTGTGACGGATCTAACCCTATAGTATTATATGAATTTGTTAAACAAATAGACGAGTTTTATAATGTAGACCGTTTTCCTTTCCCGGCATTACTGTATTCTTTAAGAGGAAAAGTATCAGGTCCTTTAAAAAATGTATTACTGGAATTGCCTAGTCAGCTTCGTACCTGGGAGCTCACGCGAGATTATATTTTTCATAATTTATTATCGGAATGTGCTATACAATCCATAGTTGTTGAATATATGTATAAACCCCAAGGTCAGGCGGAGAACTTGAAAGACTTTGTTAAACGTTTAGTCACAGTGGACCGTTTGCTTAAATTAAATTGTGGTGATGAGAGATTAATAAGTTTCATTACCAGTGGCGTTCTGCCTCGAATTAAAGGGAGGTTATTTTATAATCAGAAACCTAAAACTATGAGTGAATTACACCGACTGGTTAACGATTACACCTTTCATGAACTCTATTCTAAACAATTTGAGTTTAAGGTGCGCTCTCAAGTAGGGTTGCCAGTTGTGAATAAAAACTTTACAAATAAACAAAAACAAAAAACTGTTGCGTGCTTTCTCTGTGGCGGTCCGCATTTAAAACGGAACTGTAGTTTAAATAAAAATTCGTCCTCAGCTATGTCGTTTGTTGGAAATAATGAAAAGAAAGTGTGCTCTGTAGAAGATAGTGGGGGCGTTGCCTTGGTGAACCTTAAAGTTGGGGATTTTTCAGTCGTCTCTGCCTTAGATTGTGGGTGCACGGCTAATTTAATTAGTTTGGACCTTTTTAATAAAGTTAAGAACTTAGATGAAGTCCGTGTTAATTATAAAGACTGTTTTCGTGGAAAAACTATTAACAGAGAAGCATTAGTGTTACGTCCTTCAGTGTTGCTATTCTTGGTTATAGATGGATATAAGTTTCAGTGCAAGTTTTATGTGATGAAAAATCTTGAATATCCAATTCTTTTGGGACTCGATTGTTTTCGTCGAGAGGGATTATGTATTGACTTTGATAAAAACACGTTATATTGGACCAAGTCAAAAATAGAAGTTCCCTTAGTAAAATCTTCTCCCCCCTCCCCTCTTACTTATAACAAAAAGAAGTCTGTTGCTGGTTTTTATCCTTCCAGGGAGGGGAGTGTGAGCGAAGCTGCCGCCAAACTTTTCTTGGGAGATTCTTCGCCTCATTCCCGTAGGCCCTGGACTTGTAAGAGAAATTTGTTTGGGGTCCCAGAGAGGACTCTTGTTTGGAGCAAATAAAGCGAGCTTTTGAAGAACAGATTATTTTGTCCATCCCCAATTTAAATAAAAGATTTTATTTGCATGTAGATTCTACGTTGAGATCTCAAGCCGCAATTTTGTCTCAGAAAACGGACGAGGGCTTGTTGAAACCAGTTTGGTTTTTCAGTAAGACTTTAAAACCCGCTGATTTTAATAGAACAATATATCAATTGGAATTACTTGCCATATATAATGCGGTGATGCGCTTTCGTTCATTCTTGAGTAACGAATTTACTATATTTACGGACAATAATGCTCTCGTACACATGTTACGTAATCCGAAGAATTTAGGTCGTTATGGAAATATAGTACAGAATTTATTTGAATTTAAATTCAAAATTGTGCACATTTCGAGCGCGAAGAATTTTCAAGTGGACTTTTTGACGCGGATTTATGAAATCAATCCCACGGATGTAGATGTTGATCCTTGTTCCATTAATTCCGCGGAGAATTGTATGTTTAGTCTATGGAGTTTACCATTGTCACATACAGATATTGTACAACATCAACGAACAGAAGCTGATACTAAAGATATTTATCGGGAGGTGGTTGAACATGGTGGGGAATACCAAGATTATAAGATTGTGAAAGATATCTTGTATCAACATACTAAGGCGAAATATTCACCTTATAAGGTTTTGGTTCCCCGTTTACTTGTCCCTATGTTATTAAGTTATTATCATTCGATGTTACCCAATGGGGCTCACCTTGGGATTTTGAAGAGTTACAAGAAACTTTCCAAGTATTTTACTTGGAAGAACATGTACGACGAAGTTCGAGAGTATGTGAGACGGTGCCATGAGTGCCAACTCTCGAAGGCTCGAAATTATCTTCCTCAAGGGCAGTTGATCTCAGAATATTGTTCTGAGGTGAATGGCCATAACTACGTAGATTTGGCTGGGCCTCTCCCGTGTAGTTATGGATACCGGTACATTCTACTTTGTCTCGATAATGCGTCTCGATTCCTTCATTTAGTTCCTTTACGTAATGCAACGAGCAAGCTTGTTATCAAAGCCCCGAATGATATTTTTTGTCGTTTCGGATTTTGTCGTTCTCTTACGAGCGATAAAGGTCCGTGTTTTTCTTCCGTAGAATTCAAGAATTTCCTTTTTGGAAATGGAATAAAACATATTAGGAGCTCTCCTTACTTTCCTGGTGGAAATGCAGTTGAGAAATACGTGAGATTAGTAAAAACTAGCCTGAAATCCTATTTGAATGGAAAACAGGAGAAATGGGCATATTTTATAAACCAACTGCAGTTTTCTCTAAATACTGCTGAACATTCAGAGTTGAAATTTTCTCCATTTAGATTGTTTCTTGGGAGAGATCCTATTGATACCTTGATGGTTAAGTGGAAAATTTCCTCTGAAGATATTGATGGCCCTAATAATGCCACTATATGGGAGCAAGCTTTAGAAAACATGCACAAAGCTTGGGAAGAGAGACGAAGGATATATAATAAGCGTACTGTTCCTGTCACCTTTGCTGTCGGTGATCGTGTTTTGATCAAATCACAGCAAAAGTCATTCCTACAGGATAAGGTTACAAAATCATTAGCCTTTAATTGGTGGGGTCCTGTTACTGTGATTGCTAAACCTACGGCAAATACATTAAAATGCAAAACAAACGGTAATAAAATAGTCGTGACGCATACTACTTTAGCTAAGCTCTACAGAGAGCCCAGAAATTTGTGTGGTGGAACTATGTAAGGTAAATTGTTGTTTCTTGAATTGTATATTTATTGTTCATGTTCATCATCATTCATTCGCTACTAACCCTTTTCATCATCATTTCATCTCATGCTCATTACGATATTGTATTGTACATATGTGTTTTGGTTTAAAATGAAAAATATTCTGAAGAATTTTTTTTTTTTTGGAGGGGGATGTTGTACCGTAGTGATCTTTACATTGGTATTATAGACTAAAATGAATACAAAAGGGATTTAATTTAAGATTAGAAACAGCGCTGTTTCCTTATATACTGTTTCCTTCTATATTATTATTATTATTATTATTATTATTATTATTATTTTGGTAACCTATTCACCTTCCTTTTTCCTCCCTGTATTCCACTACAGTATATTTTTGCGATAGAGAGTTGGTGTTTTCTTATTTTAAATGATCTGGTATTATGGTTAGTCTTTTGTCAATGTCATGTGATTGCTATACTTAAATTTGATTGGTTGTTTATCCTTCCGATGAAGGAGCTTTGAAATTAAGTGATTGGGCCCGTCACTTGTTCTCTTCGCTAGGTATGTGTTACACCATATGTAATATTGTGTACAGTATATTTTATTTTGTGAATTTAAAATTATTCTGGGTTTTTCCGTGAGTATATATATATATATATATAAAAAAACATGTAGATAGAAAATTGATAAATATTCTAATTGAACCATCAGTTCAAATATTGGTATTGAATTTCTATAATATAAATATGTGTATTTCAAATATGGTTTATGCTGAATATGTCTTGTGATAAGGCAGGAGCCATCTTGGACTTTTTACTTCATGCAACATGTGCCTGATAAATTTTTCAGTAATTATAAATTTCTTGTGGTTTTTGCATGAATCGAAATTGTTTAAATCTACTAGTAGTTGAAAATATTTTTCAAAATCGGACAAACTTTTACGAACTTTACAAATTCGTTGTTAGATTCAACATTACGTTTATATTTTTTTTTTAAATAATAATAAAATTTGTTAATGTTATCTGAAATTTTTGTGTTGTTTATCAAGTAGAGTTATGTTCCTGCAACCTTTGAAGACGTATTATTATTTGTTGAACTTTAGCATACCATTCTCTTTCAGTAGCTTACATTTTTACGTGCGTTAAGCGGCGTTGTAAACCACATACCTGGCCCGGGAAACTCTTCTCGGAGGGGCTACTTGTTTGAGTAGAGGGAAGGGAACGTAAAACTTTCTTTCCTGATTTTCAAAGATTTAGTTTTTCTGGGAAGGGACGGTAATGGCAACATTACCCACCTTGGCTGTTACAGGCCATAATAATAATAATAATAATAATAATAATAATAATAATAATAATAATAATAATAATAATAATAATAATAATAATAATAATAATAATTCACTTTTGTAAAATATAACCTCAATCTGTCCTTGTTATTACGATGTAAACTAATTAACGCAAAGATTCTGAAGTTAGATGGTGAGTTCAAAGAATAATACCAAAATATGATGAAACATAAAATAAAATTCAAAGAATTTACTATAAAAGAAGAAAAAGAAGAAATTGCTATAAAAGAACATGTTCGAAGCCCAAGCACATCTATGTTAGTTATTTCTATACAAAGTCTAGAAATTTAACATAACATAAAATACTTCCAAAATCGTATACAAGTCAGCCCCAAATAGAAGGAAGGCTTATTTTATTAAAAATCAAATTTTTAAAAAAGCAATAAACACGGACCAAAAGAAATAGCAGATATGGATTAAAAAAAACATATTGATGTGATATTGTCTTCAGCTGTGCTGAGTGTTCTTTTTTCTTCATTTGATACCCTGTAACAATATTGACATTTGACCCTGTAACAATATTGTACAGTATTTCTGCTGTATTTTCATTCTGTGTATTTCCAAGAATTATCCAGAGAATTATCTTGATTTATATGACTTTTCTTTGATATTTCCTCGTCTACTTTCCTTGTACACTTCACTTATTCCTCTTGTTACATAATGGCCACTTGACATATGATACAAATAGGAATTTCCCTATCTCAATACAAGTGAAATTTGTGCTTCATTTTTCCTTTAAGGACAATGGGTTGGCTTATTTGATATATTGTTTATAATATTCTTCCAACTACTTCTATTTGTAACATTGTTTTTTTTCATTCTTGTTCCTGGTTAGTAATGCGGAAAGTTGCAGTCGTTACAGTACATAATTCCAATGTTTATACAAAAGTTATTGTGTTTGAAGAATTTAATCTGCATGTACTTTTCTATTGAGGACATCTCATCTTACGCTAATGCTTTGTCAATAGCTCTTTCTTCATAAGCCATAATATTTTTATGATGTTTACTATTATGTAATGTTGTTTCTTTGCCTTTTAGGTAATCAACTATTATGCTTGCTGTAATAGTGCTTGTTTCGGTAATAGAGTAGTTAACTTAAATTTACAACAGTATGCTACGTAATAGGATTTCAAATATTGTAAAGTAACTATTTACTAACATTTATCGAAACGCAAATTTATCAATATGGAGAACAGACTATTAGTTTTGTTTTCAAGTTAGTATCAAATTAACGAATCTATACATTCGTGACAGAGCTATTATTTCTGAAAAAGGATCCTAATCTCGGATAATGTTTATGCTTATGTTCTTAAACGTGCGCCATTTACTTTACTGGTAATGGACTGTCTTCTAACAATGGAAACTTCCAATACTTGTTTTTAGTTTTTATTGTACCTTACTAATCGCTGGTTTTCAACTAACACTTAAAATAAACCACAAAGTACATATAATAACTTCACTGTGTTCATTGCACTTAAATAACAAACTTAACTTTACAATTCTGGAAGAAATGTTCGTGCCTCGTGCCTTATGCACCTTCTCTCTTCAACACTTTCCATCTTGAATAACAAATGAAATCTAAATTTCGTAAAAACAGTGTTTCCAGCTCTTAAAACAATATTACTACATAATATAAGACTTAACATGCCGCCCGCCAAAAAAGGGCTAATGACCTTTTTTTAAAAACAAAGAAAAGAAAACAAACTTTACATAACAACAAATAAAATAGACTAAAACAGGAAATAAATATACTTTAACATGAATGACATTGCGATTCATCATTATTTGGTAAAACACAAAGTCCTCTAATTGAGCGTTTATATAAACCATTGGAAGTTTTAACAGTAGCCACTCGAACCAAACCGTCAGGTCCAGAATGCACTTCAATGATAACTCCCAATTTCCACGATAGAGGAGGTAGCTTATCTTCTTTGAGAACCACCAATTGACCTGGCTGTATGTTGGCACAGCTTCTCTTCCACTTATTTCTTCCTTGTAGTTGTGACAAATATTCAATATACCATCTTCTCCAAAACTGTTGAAATTGTTGTTGGATCCTTTGCCATCTTTGAATTGAACTAATCTTCTCCTGATGTAAGTCACGTTCTGGTAGTGCTGTCAATGGTTGACCAATAAGAAAATGACCAGGAGTTAATGCTACTGGATCATTAGGATCATTGGATAATGCTACAAGAGGTCTCGAATTTAAACAAGCTTCTATTTGTGTGATTAATGTTGTTAATTCTTCAAACGTGAGATATGACATTCCCATGACTCTCCTTAAGTGGTATTTAAAGGACTTAACTGCAGCCTCCCAAAGACCACCGAAGTTGGGCGAATATGGCGGAATAAAATGCCATTGGATTCCTTCAGTAGTTGCAAAATTCTTAATCCTTTCTTGATGGTCAGCTGTATGCAACAACTTTGCGACTTCTTGAAGTTCCTTGTTGGCACCAATGAACGTAGTTCCATTGTCGCTATAGATATGCTTGCATTTACCTCGACGAGATATGAACCTTCTCAAAGCAGCTAAAAATGCCTGACTAGTAAGATCACTCACAACTTCGAGATGGATAGCCTTTGTTGCTAAACACACAAACACTGCAATGTAGCACTTCACCTTTGTTTTTGACCTTCTGGTACCAGTTTTAATGTAAATAGGACCGGCAAAGTCAATTCCAGAATTTGTGAAAGCTCTTGTTAGTTCTACTCTATGTTTTGGTAGTTGTCCCATTAATTGTTCTGGTCCAGACGCCTTTAATCTTTGACATGTAATACACCTTCTAATAACTTTCTTGATGGCATTTTTACCATTAGGTATCCAATACCTTTGCCTTAGTGATGCTAGCATTAACTGACATCCAGAATGTAGCAATCGCCTGTGTTCATGTTCTATAATTAGACTTGTTAGGTGATGATCTGGTGGTAGAATAATTTGATGTTTAACATCAAATTCAAGTTCAAACATCTTTAATCTTCCACCAACTCTTAGTAATTGTTGATCACATATGAAAGGATTGAGAGACAAGAGTTTGCTCTTATTGCTAACTCTTCCACTTTCTTTAAGATCAGCCATTTCCTTAGCATAAACTGAACTTTGAACTTCTCGTATTAGTCTGATTAAAACTTCTTCAATTTCTTCCAAAGTAAGAGCGTCTACATTTCTTCTTGATGTTTCTACTTTAGCATTCTTGGAAAACCGCATGCAATAAGCCAAGACTGTCTGAAGTTTGTTCAAAGTAGAGAATCTTTCGATCATACTATTATCTTGAGTTGTCACTAAGTAACTTGATTTTAATTTCTTCTGTTCAGGAATCTCTCTGAGTGGGACAGGCTCCGTTTTAGGCCAATCAAGTGAAGAACACTGTAACCATTGAGGACCGTTCCACCACAAATTATTATGTATTAACTTGTCAGGACTTGTTCCCCTTGATATAATATCTGCAGGATTTTCACTTGAAGCGACGTGTCTCCATTCTCCTTCCACTTCTTGTACCTCAGCAACTCGATTGCCAACAAATGTTTTCCATCTATTTGGAATTGCTCTTAACCATGCTAAGACCACCATAGAATCTGTCCACATATATACCTGGGATATTCGTTGTTTTAATGCCTTAGTTACCTTCTTGACAAGTTTTGATGACAACACTGCTGCACATAACTCTAAGCGAGGCAGGGAAATCTTCTTTATGGGCGCCACTTTGGACTTAGCACATAATAGCTTCGAAGTAACTTGACCATCCTTGTTGACGGATCTTAAATACACACATGTCCCATAAGCCTTTTCTGAAGCGTCTGAGAAAGCGTGAACTTGAATGTCTATCAAGGTACCTGACTGAAGAACCATTCTGTCTACACTGATATCTGATAATGAAGGAATAAATTCAAGTACTGTCTTGCATCTTTGCTGTAGTTCTTTAGGAAGTGTTTCATCCCACTCCAATCCTGCTTGCCACAGATCTTGAAGAATTATCTTACATACGATTGTTATTGGACTAACAATTCCCAACGGATCAAAGATTGAAGCAATAATACCCAACATCTTGCGTTTTGTTAAATTATTATTCGACCTTTGATTTAAAGTGAATCCATTCATCACTTGAAGTTGATCAGTTGCTGGATGCCAAAGTAATCCTAATGTTTTGACTTGACCCTTATCGTCTAAGCGTAATGGAAGTTGTGTTTCTCTCAATTCTTCAGAGATGGATTCTAATAATTCAGTACTGTTGGAACACCACTTTCTTAGCAAAAAACCACCCTTTTGTAGCATTTGTATTAATTCGTCCTTTATCTTTAAAGCTTCCTCCACACTTTCAGCCCCTGAAATACAATCGTCAATATAGAAGTCATTCTTGAGAATTTGAGCTGCCTTCGGATATTCACAAGCTTCTTCTGCACTTAATTGCTGGAGACACCGAGTAGCAAGGAAAGGCGCTGAGGCTGTTCCGTATGTAACAGTCTTTAATTCATATACCTTAATGGGTTCTTCTTCTGATCTTCTCCACAAGATCTTCTGGAATTTACAGTCACGCTCATCAATCAAAATCGGTCGATACATCTTCTCTATATCTGCAGTAAAAGCTATAGGGTAGGTGCGAAATCTTAATATAATTGACTGCAAATCGTCTTGCACAGTTGGACCAACTTTGAGAACATCGTTCAGTGAAATGCCACTAGTTGAGCATGCGGATGCATCAAATACTACTCTAGTCTTCGTAGTAGTACTAGCTTCCTTAATAACTGGATGATGAGGCAAGTAATATCCTTGAGTAATATTAGAGTTGCCTTCCACTTCCTTCATATGTTCCAAAGCTTCATACTCTTCAAGGAATGCTACATAATCTGTGCGTAACTTGGGGCATCTATTTAACCTTTTTTCTAATTGTTGTAAACGCTGAACAGCTGTCTTATAAGAATCACCTAACTGGATCACTTCTTGTTTGGATGGCAGTCTCACTATAAAGAGTCCTGTTGAATGTCTTCTAGTGTTTGCGATAAAATGTTCTTCGCACTCCTTTTCTTCTTTGGATAGAGGAGTTTCTTGAATATCTTCTATTTTCCAAAACTTCTGCAGCTGATGGCTTAAATCATCGTTGTTGTGCAAAAAGAATGTTCGATGTTCTGGCGTGAAGTTGTTGTGCTTTGGCATCTGATATTGTCCTGAAACTATCCATCCTAACTCTGTATTTTGGAGAACTGGAAACGCTCCTGGACGCACCTGTTGTCCTGCTTTGAGTAGACTAAAGAAAATTCCAGCACCTTACAACAAATCAATCTTACCAGACTTGTTGAAATTAGGATCCGCTAACTGTAAATTCGGTGGAAAGTTCCATTCTTTAATGTCAATATCAGCATCAGGTAAATTTCCCGCTATTTTGGGCAATACAAAACACTCAACATCTACACTAAAATCACTTACAGCAGAGAATACTTGTAACTTACTTCCGTATTTAACGTTGCAACTTACATTATTAATACCTTGTACAGGAACATTGATAGGAAATTTCTTTAATTTTAACCTTTGAATGAGAGATTCTGTTGCAAAATGAGATTGGGAACAACTATCAAGCAAAGCCCTAACCATATGTAATTTACCATTGCAATCTTTAACTTGAACAACTGCAGTTGAAAGTAAAACACGCACATTACTTTTAGGCTTCACAGAGCAATAAGTACTAGTATTAACAACTTCCTGTCCTTGAGACATTGACTTTTCCCCTACAGGTTCCGTAACAGAATCATTTTCAACACTTGCAGCATGATTAGGCTTTGATTTCTTAAAATCACTATGCAATAACGTGTGATGCTTGAGATTACATATTTTGCATGCATTTAGCGAACAATCTTTCGCTACATGGTTGACAACTTTCAAGCAATTAAAACAAAGCTTGTTCTGTTTCGCAAAACTTAATCTTTTAGATACACTTAATTTCTGAAACTCATTACACTTGTGCAACGCATGACTTTGTTGACAGAACGAACACAAAACATTAGTACTTACATAAGATTGTCTAGCATTTTTTACATCCTTAACAACATTGGATTTACTGAAATGCGACTTTGATTGCGTAGATTTTACCAATTCTAAGGCCTGGCATTTATTTTCTAAAAAGACATGAAGTTCTTCTAAACTAGCAAACTGTTCCCTATTTGTTTGATTTTCGAAGTCTTTACGTGTTTGTTCATCTAGCTTTTCCAAAACTAGGTGCGATAACAATATATCCTCCAAAGGATTATCTAACTGTAACGCCTTAAGTGCATTTACGTTACTTATAGTTTGATTTAATAATGTCCTTAAGTCCGCCACTGAATCTTTACTGACAGTTGGTAATGAAAACAATGCCTTTACATGAGCAGTTGCTATTAGCTTTGGATTATTATACCTTTTGCATATCATTTCCCAAGCAAGTTTGAAATTTTCACCTGTCACTGGTATATTCTCAACTAATTTGCTTGCTTCACCTGATAATGAGGACAACAAATAATGAAATCTTTGAATATCATCTAAACTCTGATTGTTTACAACCAAACTACTGAAAGTATCATGAAAATGTCTGAAATCTGTAACTTGACCTTTAAATGTTGGTAGCTTTATGACTGGTAATTTTAGACACCCTGTATTAGCGGTTGAATCACCTGACGAACTTGTATTGCTACTACTAGCCTTCTCAGCTGTTTCAACAATTGACGTCATTTTTGCAAGAGTATCGTAGTAAGTAGCTTCAAACAACTCTCTATCTTGTGTATATTCATTGTTTTCGTCCTTTAATTCAAGCTGTTTTTGCACTTCATCATATTCTTTGAATATATTAGGTAAACGTGCACACCTAACTTTAATTTGCATTACATCACCGTCTGCTCCAAATTGTTCAACAAATGTTTTCATTCTTGTAAGGGATGCTTTAGCTAGGCCTCTTGCCTTTATAAGAGAATTTGTATTTGAATCCATTGCTTGTGATATATCTACCTGAAGTCCTTATAACAACAGACCTTTACACAAGTAAAAGAAACAAAAAAATATACTTAGCTACGTGACTGCTACATTGCGCCTTTGTTTTTCTTCAGATTGCAATGCACAGCTGAATGCGTAGGCGCGTACGTGATAAGTCCACTAGGTCAATTTTGCTTCTGATTCGTAACACTCACTGTCTTTACACACACATAGTCAATATGAATGTTTAAATGATTCACTTATTATTTTTCTTGGCACAACACTTCCTCCATTCGGCACTGGAGGACCAAAAAAACTGTTTATGCTTATGTTCTTAAACGTGCGCCATTTACTTTACTGGTAATGGACTGTCTTCTAACAATGGAAACTTCCAATACTTGTTTTTAGTTTTTATTGTACCTTACTAATCGCTGGTTTTCAACTAACACTTAAAATAAACCACAAAGTACATATAATAACTTCACTGTGTTCATTGCACTTAAATAACAAACTTAACTTTACAATTCTGGAAGAAATGTTCGTGCCTCGTGCCTTATGCACCTTCTCTCTTCAACACTTTCCATCTTGAATAACAAATGAAATCTAAATTTCGTAAAAACAGTGTTTCCAGCTCTTAAAACAATATTACTACATAATATAAGACTTAACAGATAACATTATGTGAATTTGGACTATGTTGAATGCGTAAATTTCCTCAAAATACGTATTTTCAAATCTTTCATTTATTTTTTGCCAATCACAGAACAATAGAATTAGAATTTTATAAATCTCTATTTCTGTTAAAAGCAATAAGACCTTAAAAACATTAAATAATAATAATAATAATAATAATAATAATAATAATAATAATAATAATAATAATAATAATTAGAATTAGAATTAGAATTAGAATTAGAATTCAAAAAATTTTCTTTGAAGAGCCAGTTCTGAAAACCAGGCTCCATAACCATACAAATCCACTTTGATACATAGGCTTACATGTTTTCTTCTTAAATTACAGCTATAGGTGTGAAAAGTACAAGCTTATCTCATTATACAGGCTATTCCTCAAAGATAACATAAGTTGAAGGCAATATAAGTGAAGTTTTACAAAGCAGTAGGGTATGTGTTTTATGTCCATATACATACCTTGTAGTTTTAACACTGAAATACCAAAATGCCCACTTTCCTTGATAGATCAAAATCCTCTAATGATGGGATGCTTATGTTAAGTATGAAAGTAAATTGGAAACTTCTAAAGATTATAACAGGTTTATTACAATTTGCTTTTAATCCCTCCAAGCATATCAAAATCAGAACTACTACTGGCAGTATTACGACAGAGAGAAAACGAAAGTCTCGATTACAGATACACTGCTAATTAGTGCGGCAATTACTCTAGAATCTGGATTTTCCTATGTAATGTGAACCACAAAGTGTAAGTGATGGGGAATTCGAACATTAAAGAAAGTGCACCCTTTGTTCTTTTCCTTTTATGTGTTGAGTTTTCAGTTTTTGTTTGTTTGTTTGTTTGTTTTACAGTGGAAAGTTTATATGCCAAGTTTCATTTTACTAGCTTCAGATATTTACGATATACACTACTCTTTTAAAAAAAATCTTACCGCACCCTTTTTACGATACGTATTTAGAAAAAAATCTTTCTTATATCCTGCTTTCGTAAGAAAACGATTTTTTAAAATTAAAATTTAACAACTTTACTTGTAGTAGTATGCCCAGAAAGTCACTTATCTTAACTAAATAAACAGTTAAACTCATTGACTTTCATGAACAGTTTCTGATTTCTTTTGACTTGATTATTCGTATATTTCCCACAAGCTGTAGTTTTAAATTTACACACTGTCAAGACCCAGGTTTCAAAAAGGTAACCAACTGTAAATATAATAATAATAATATATGTGTTTATGTACGTGTGTAATATGTATATATTTATTGTCTTATTGAAGCTTTCGTAATTTGGAAATATACCTTTGGTTTGCTTTTAATATGTTAAAAAGCCTACTTTCCTAGAAAAGTTTGCAGGCTACACCCCTAAATGACTATGTGTTGGTTTATTCAAACGTATTGTATTGCATATTACATTAGTAATTTAGCGTTATTTGTTGATTTTTTCTGGCTTATACATATCAACTCTATCAAAACACACTCTGCAATATAGTAACTGTATGTATTCTTAATATATATAATCGGTATTTAGTGTTCACTTATGAAATATCTAGTGGGCTTTTGTCCTACTCTTAATAAAATACAATCCATAGAGTATATATATTACAATTCTGAATGCTTGCTTGGCTTCAAAAAAGTCTGGTACAATATGCTTTTTAAATTTTTTTTTAGGGATTTGTCATGGGATTCTCGTATCTCCATTAAAAAAAAACGATACGGTATTTCTTAATCAATTATATAATTAATTCTTAGAATGAAATAGATTATATCGTGTAATTCATGTATAACTGCAGAACAGATCATGATAATAATAATTTTAGTAGTACAAATATAGCTGTTACCGTTGGAATTAGCTACGTACGTGACATTATTGTCAACTAGTTACTGCATCGTGTGGTGGTGGCGAATTTCAGAACTAAATCAGGTGAATGAAAAAGTCACAAGTCCTAAACGGCATAAGACCTAAACGGCACAACACCTAAAAATCATTTCGCGGCACTAGTCCTAACGGCACAAGACCTAAAATTTAGTTCCAGTGCCTATATTTTTAGGTCTTGTGCCCATTGATGAAAATTTTCCGGAAAATTTTCTGACATAAAAACATACTCCACTTATTCCTACATCGTTGTTTAGCCGTGATGTGAGGTGGAAAATTTTCTTCTATATTTTTCCGGAAAATTTTCCGTACTAAACAAATTGTTAAAAAGTGTAAGATAGTTTAAAGAATCTGAAATGTTCATGGCTCAGACAAGTTTCAGTACTATGTATAATAGGAACAAGTGAACACAATTTTTCATGAATCGAAATATTTTCTGTCTTCTATGGAAAAATGGGAAAACTTCTTATGAGTCGAAAAACTTTCATCATTGTGAAGCAAAAAGAGAAACAACTTTTTGTGAATCGGAAAGTTTTATTGCTCTGTAGAAACAAGTGGAAGGAATTTTCATGGATCGGAAAATTTTCATTGCGATGTAGAAACAAGTGGAAAAACTTTCATAAGCCGGGCAGTTTTGGATATTATGTTTAGTGATGTTAGGAGGAAAATTTTCCACTATGTTTAACTGCACATTGAGATTTAAAATTCAATTCCTGTAGAGGAAAATTAGACAGCAACAAATTATAATTTTCCAATTAGCTTTCGGGAACCAGAAAATTTTCTAATATTTCAAGTTGGGAAGTAAAAATTTACATAGTGTTTCTCTCTCTCTCTCTCTTTCTGTGTGTGTTTGTTTGTTTGTTTGTTTGTTTGTTTGTTTGTTTGTTTGTGAGAAGTGCAGGGAACATACATCGAGTTCGTAGAGAACAAATATCCCATTCCAATATTTAAAATTTAACAAGAAATCGAAAACAAAGCTTTGTGAATTTATCAATTATTTGAAAAACAGAAAACTCCACTATTTCTTCACGTATAGGCCTGCATAAGAGTTCCTTATGAAGATTATTTTTGTAGCAGAAAATAAGAAAAAATGCTTTGATTTTATTGTGTTTAACACTCATAAATCATAATTTCAATATTGGAATTTTATATAATCAACATCTTAGAGCAGATATTTGTATTGTAAAACTACCATTATTATGTATAAAAATGTATTGGAAATAATGACGATTCGATAGAACAAGTACATACATATATAAAAAAGAATTTTTTTTAATTTTGTAAATTAAAATGAAATTACTTGTTGCTTTTAGAACGCAGCGCTAATAATGCACCTTTTTACGTTTCTTTTATTATTTTATTGGAAGAACAACTGCACAAATCAGCTTCCTTATTAGTTATATTTCACTTTCTCTTCTGAATGAATATATGAATAAATAAATGTTTATTTCCAGAAAATGGTCAGTATTTGTTTTCATGAGTTGCTTAAACTCGAATTTTGGATAGTCAAAAATGTAAAGTAGGCACTTTATATTATCTCTACTTATTTATAAATGTTGCAGTAAGTAAATCTAGAAAAGTAGTAAAGCTATGAGAAAACTTCGTCTTACGTGTATTAAACTGACGAAATATAATTTTGTGAGATCAAAGATGGATTCTGAGGGAAGAACGCATTGAAGTTTTTGAAACATTTTTGAAGAAATGAAGAATCGTTAAATTTTCACTTCATGAAATTTTTAAAGACAATATTTATTACCAATAAATTTTACGGCTAACCAACGATGTACGAATAAGTGAAGTATGTTTTTATGAATCGAAAATTCATCACTTTTAATAAATTTAAATTTTAAATAATAGAATGGGATATTTGTACTCTACGAACTCGATGTATGTTCTCGGCGCTTTACACACACACACACACACACACACACACACACACACACACACACACACACACACACACACACACACACACACACACACACACACACATACACACACACACACACACACACACATATATATATATATATATATATATATATATATATATATATATATATATATATATATATATAAACAGATGGTGATCAGAAAAATGGAAACACCTGTAGTTGGCAACACGTCAGATGTATGGGTTGGCAGTGGTGTCGTGGCGCCCGCAACGCCGAATCGCTGGTGGTGTGGTGGTGGTGTGTTAGGTCGGTCTCCATACTACGTCAGGTTCAGTGGAACAGCAGTGTCCAGTGGCGTCAGCAGACGTAGGTAGTGTAAAATGGGAGACCTCTAAGACTTTCAAAGAGGGCAAATTGTTGGTGCGCGGTTATGTGGAATGTGTGTGACGGCAGTGGCTACTGTGTTGGGTGTGTCGCGTGGGACAGTGTCGAAGGTGATGACAGCCTACACAACACACGGGAAAACCACATCGGGGAAGCGGAACAGTGGGCGGAAGAAAATCATGAGTGATATGTCACGCCGGGTATTAAAGAGCATTGTCACGCAGAACCGTCGTGCCACTGCGGAGCAAGTGACGGACCTCCCCCACCCTGTTTCGACAATCACAGTCAGCCGCAAATTACATGACATGAACTTACGGGGTCGTGTTGCACGGGCCAAACCGCTCACCAGGGACCATAACACTTTCGCACGCCGCAAATGGTGCCGCGACCATGCAACTTGGACCGTTGAGGACTGGAAACGTGTGATATGGTCGGATGATTCATCCTTCACCCTATTCCCAACCACGGGCCGTGTTTATGTGTGGAGAACGCCCAAAGAAGCTTATGATCTGCAGTGTCTCCGCCCAACTGTGAAACATGACGGCGGCTCGGTGATGCTGTGGGTCCTGTGGTCACACACTTAGCGGACGAATCACTGCCAACGATTATATCGCAAATTTAGGAGACCACTTGCATCCTATGGTCCGGATATTGTTCCCAGACAATGACGCTATCTTCCAGGATGATAATGCACCCATTCACACAGCTGGCGTTGTTGCAGCGTGGTTTGAGGAACATCGGGATGAAGTTCAAAACCTCCCCTGGCCCGCCCAATCCCTAGATCTCAACATAATTGAACATATGTGGTCCGTCTTGGAAACACGACTCCGGCGACGATTTCCACCTTCATCCTCTCTCAAAGAACTGGACGATGCCCTGCATGAGGAATGGTGTAAAATTCCACTTGCTACCATTCACAACCTCTATGCCTCCATCCCACGTCACATCAAGGCTGTTCTGAAGGTGAAAGGTGGCCCGATACCATATCAATCTGGTAAGTTGCAATTTCGTTCAGGTGTTTCCATTTTTCTGATCACCATCTGTATATACAGAGAGTTGGATTGAGTTGATTTTGAGTTTAACGTCCCTTTCAGCAGCGAGGCTATATGAGACGGGACCAACTGATTAACGTGGAATCCGAACTACATGAGCTTCCGCCTGGAATCGAAGCAAGTCTCCCATGGCAAAGGTGCATATGCTAACCGCTTAGCAACGAAGGAGTTTGTAGAGGGAGAGAGAGAGAAACACTATGTAAATTTTTACTTCCCAACTTGAAATATTAGAATTTTCCGGTTCCCGAAAGCTAATTGGAAAATTATAATTTGTTGCTAACTAACTTTCCGCTACAGAAATTCAATTTTGTAGCTCAATGTGCAGTTAAATATAGTGGAAAATTTTCCACCTAACATCACTATATATAATATCCAAAATTATCTGGCTTATAAAAAGTTTTTTCCACTTATTTCTACATCGTAATGAAAATTTTCCGATCTATGAATATTCATTTCACTTGTATCTACAGAGCAATAAAACTTTCCGATTCACAAAAAGTTGTTTCACTTTTTGCTTCAAAATGATGGAAATTTTCCGACTCATAAATAGTTCTTCAATTTTTCCGTAGAAGACAGAAAATATTTCGATTCATGAAAAATTGTTTCGCTTGTTCCTACATAGTACTGAAAATTGTCTGAGCCATGAAAATTCCAGATTCTTTAAACGATTTTTCACTTTTTAACATTTCTATACATGAATTCAATCAATTTTTTTGATTACTGAGGAATTGTCACTTGATTACTGACATTTTTTTAGAACGGAAAATTTTCCACCTCACATCACTACTTGTGCCGTTTAGGACTTATGAATGTTACCTTTCCAAACGATGCGAAACCAATACTCAAACTTGAAGTAGTACAGCTATAACTACTGGTTGGAATATTTTGATAAGACAAAGATAAAACCTGTTCCTTGGATGCTGAATCCGTATCAAGAAGCCATTACTCGCTATCTCTCACCATTTTTGTTCTATGGCGAAAAAGGTTGAAACCGGGAATGGTTAATGTAAACCATTTACGGCTTGAATAGAGGATTAATGTTACATATTTCTTGGAAGCTGAATCGATTGCAAGAAAACTCATCTCTATATCTCTCATCGCGTTTGCTTTATGGAAATTAGAATTGAAATCAGAAGTTGTAGTAAACTTCAACAATTTTCGCCTTTGTGGAGTGTTGCGGATTGTTATGGTATGTCCTCTTGAAACCCTGAATCGCTTGCAAGAGAAGCACTTGTCACTAGCTATTACCAGTTTTTTTCTATGGTGATAAGGGTTGAAACTCGTAATCGTTAATTTGAACCATTTCTAGTTCGAGTAGGGGATTAAGGGAGGAGATACAATCTATCCTTGGAACGCTTAATCATTGCGAAAACCCATCTCGATTTCTCAGTTTTTGCTCTATGAAAATCAGTATCGAAACCAGAAGTATTAGTAAATTCAACCACTTCCGGTTTTGATATAGAGAGTTAACGGGAAAGATTATACCTATTCTTGGGAAACTGAATCGATTGTAAGAAACCGCTTCTCAATATCTCTTACCGTTTTTGCTGTATGGAAATGAGTATTGAAACCGGACATAGTACTAAATTTCAACCACTTTCGGTTTTGATAAAGTGCTAGGAGTTGTAATAATATAGTTTCTTGAGACCCTGAATGGATTGCAGAAAACTATTTGTCGCTGTCTGTTACTATTTTTTTTCTATGACAATAAACGTTGAAACCGAAAATGGTTAATTTGAACAACTTCCGGTTTGAATAGAAGGTTGACAGAGGAGATGGAACCTATTCTTGCGACGCTAAATCAACTACAAGAAACCGCCTCTCGCTATCTGTTACCGTTTTTGCTCTGGTACCTGTCAACAGACGGACGGACAAAGACGTTCTAAAAGATTTCCAACACTTGTGCATAGCATAGGCTGGAAGTTTAATAAGAGTGAAAATTGAATATATTCTTGGGACACTGAATTGGTTCTGGAAAACCGCGTTTCGCTATGTATTACCGTTTGTGCTTTGTGGTGATGAAAGATGTAACCGGAAGCGATAGATTTCTACCACTTCCGGATTAAATAGAATATAAATAGATTAGATGAATGTATTTGTATTCCATAACTTCGCTTGTTGCTATTTCTTTTACCGCTTTTGCTCTGATGCCTGTCGATAGACGAACGGATGGATAGACAGACAGACGAACATGGCCGTTCTATAAGACTTCCTATACTTTTGCATAGCAGGCACGCAGTCAAGGGAGGCGGACCCCCCATTCGAAACCAGAAATGAAAAAAATTAAGGAAGGTTGAAACGAAAAGAAACGAGAAAAAGAAGATTCAGCGTTAAAAATAAAAAGTTACAGCAAGCTTTTGGTACTCTTTCTAATGAGGAGATTTGTATTCCGTACTTGTAATATATGGTGGCGAATGAGCAGGATATCCTGGAAAAGTCAGGGAATTTGAAATTTCTAGAAAAGTTATGGAATTCTCAGAATGTCTGTTAGTAGTCAGGGAAATTTCAAGCTTTTGAAAGCTTAGGACCGTTCTGTAATAGTGTGGACATTTTTTCTCGTCATCGTTTCTCTGGAGTATCAATCATGTTTTTTTCAGAAACAGTTTTCTACTGCTTCTTAGCCTGTCACTTGGAACGGACAGTAGTTGACAGAATAATGAAAACAAAAAAAAAGTTATGTGGAAAGAAAGTTCTGTTAACATTTGATTCAACAAAAAAAGGAACGCAGATATTGTAAAATATTCTACAAGACATTATGAATATGTACTTTAAGTGTATATATACTTTTTATAATAGTTGATTGATACTCTAGATCAGCCCTGGCCACGGCGAGCAGATAGTGGAAACTCTCCTCGTGAACGCTCACGAGCATTCTACGAGCAAATACCGTTGTTCGTGCTTCGTGAATCTTCGGGTTTTGTCCTTAGAGGAGCGGAAGTGTTGTCAACCTTGGCGGTAATCACTAGCTTACCAAATAAAAAAAAGTATGTATAGTAACTGATTGCCATTTAGTGTATAGTGTTTTTTACAATGTGGTAACCGTTAACTATAGACAACACAAACTGGTAACAGCAATCAAATGATAAAATATGTACGTTCCTTTTCTTCTTTTTTCTTTCCTTTTGTTAAAGAAGGATGTGGTGGAACCAAACCATCGCTTACATTTATAAAAATTTGCCAGTTTGCCCAATGGAAAACCAGTTTTCAATATATATATATATATATATATATATATATATATATATATATATATATATATATATATATATATATATATTATCAAATTCTTAATCCGAGTGTTACGCGCCTTTGGCGTGGGAGACCCGGGTTCGATTCCCGGCGGGAGCTCATGTGGTTCGGATTCCACGTTAATCAGTAGGTCCACGTCTCATATAGCCTCGCTGCTGAAAGGGACGCTAAACTAAAATCAACTCAATTAATCCGAGTGCGGGTATGTTGTTTCGCTTTTTAGGAAAACAGATAATCTGTTGATACGAAAAAAAAACACTGTAGCACTTGTTTGTAATTATCTAAGTATTATCTCCAGAAAATTAGCTTATGCATGTATGTGTGTACGAATAGGCTTAGCAAGGGGTTGGTTGTGGAGATTAGAAGCCACTATCAATAGGAAGAATAGTATTTCTTACTCCACTTTTCAAGTGGGGCCGCGGTGGCTCAGTGGTAGAACGTTCACATCTGGTGCTTGGGGTCCCGGGTTCGATCCCAGCCCCCGCCAAGTGAACTTTGCGGTGGACAAACACCGTGTGTGTGGGTTTTCTCGGGGTTCTCCCATTTCCTCCCACTTTCTTCATTCTATCATTTCATTCATTACTTATCTTCACCGTCTCCTTTAGCCTAACCGGTATAACCGTGGGACGTAAAACCCAAAGATTTCATTTCATTTTTTCCACTTTTAATGTTACTTTGATCGCAAAGAATCAAAAAATATTAAGAGAGCCAAAGAGATTTTCCATTTTTAAGAGTGACCATTAGTGGGTACCATTAGTTTTTTTTTAACAAAAAGTGTCTTTTTAATAAGGAAAAATATATTGTCCCTGGCTGGTTGCTTGCCGGTAGCTTGTTAAAAGTGAAAAAGAATGTTAAATCATATCAACGACTGAAGCTACACGCTTGTCTTTCTTCGATAGTTACTGACTGGTTTTGAAAGTCACGATGTTGTAGGCCTACTGTAACAGCGTAAACTTGGAAGGGAACGTTCCAACTGAATGATACGAACAATTATTCCCAATGTCTTGAACATGAAACGTGGATTGCACGGATAACGCTTAAAGTGGGCTGGACTGCACTGGAATTTCCTTCCAGCAAATTAGTGTTTGGTCGGAACTCAGTTCTTCTGTGTAATTGTCTCTTAACAACATTTGAACATTTCTTTTAGATAATAATATCTAACTAACTCTATGGCCTATGGAACCCGAAGGTTCAATGCGGCGTTTACAACATATTTCCACTAACTTCTGTCCTTAGCCAACTGGATCCAGTTTCTACTCTGTACTCTTATTTCTGCAAGATCCATCTTAATATTGTCTTCCCATCTACGTCTAGGTCTTCCTAGTGGTCTTCTTCCAATTGGGTTTTCAGTTAAAATTATGAAAGCGTTTCTAATTTCTTCCATTCTGGCTACACGGAATGGCCACCTGAGCCTTCTACACTTAATGACCCTAACAATGTTAAGTGAGCGGTATAAACTATGCAATTCCTCGTTATGAATTTCCTCCAATCCCCATTTACATCCGTCTTTGGTCCGAATACTACTACTACTACTACTACTACTACTACTACTACTACTACTACTACTACTACTACTAATAATAATAATAATAATAATAATAATAATAATGATACGCATTATTATTATTATTATTATTATTATTATTATTATTATTATTATTATTATTATTATTATTATTATTATTATTATTATTATTATTTTCAACCTCCCGTCGTTCTGCTATCAATCTAGCAACGAAAGGCGTTCACAACTTAGCAAACGTGAAGCGAGTGACAAGTTACAGACCGAGTGCTAATGTAATACAATGTCACGAATTGTGTAAGCAAGCTAAAAAAGGCCTGAAACAATTCGTTTTCGATTTTTGCAGTTGTTTTTACGTCTGTAAGCTGACATGTTTAATATTAGGTTCTTTCTTTCTTTCTTTCTTTTTCATTTGTTAGTTACTTCAACGCTAACTGTAACCTCTATCATGCGTCTTCCTGAATCAAAAAACGTACCAATATTATTTCCTGCAGTGTTTTCGCGTCACTGCTTTCGAAATGGGGAGGGGGAGAGCACACCTGCACATTTCACGCTTGCGTCTGCTCAATGCTTCAACATCGTGCGAATTTGTGACCAGGCTTGGCCGTAGGTTTTTTACCATCATGTGTGGTTGGCAACACTTATCGGATGCAGTGGAAGGGGCGGAGCTACCAACACCTGTGCTCACCTGTTCTTATCTCCGCTCGTTGTCGCTCATGCTTCGGCTCCGGGAGCCAATTCATGGGCAGGCCTGCTCTAGATATATACTTTTTATAATAGTTGAGATCATAATGGAAGGAAAATTCTTACATTTGAATGAACAAAGGAAGGAACGTAAATATTGCAAAATCTTTTTCAATACATTTTTTATATTCTTTTACTCAAGATTTCTTCATAGTTTGTAATTAAAATACTTATTAACTGATCCTCATTTTATTGTCCTAACAAACCAGTATACGTTTCCAGTAAAATAGTTTAGATTGATCGAGCTCCTGGTGTGATAACCACAGTATTTAATGTCACGCCCCCCCCCCCCAATTACGAAATCCTGGCTACGTGCCTGTGCATAGTTTAATTTGAAAGTTTTAACAACTGAAATGAATTCAGTTTCTTGTTTCACGTTTTCCGTTTTTCGAAAGATCTTTTCATTTATCGTTTCTCGGAAAATGTTTCGTTTTCCGTTTTTTCGAAAAATTTTTCGTTTTTCATTTTTCATTTTCAAAAAATCCATTTTCCGAAAAGGTATTTTTCGGAAAGAATGTGGCCATCTTCTAGTTTCTAGATTAAACAATTTGACATAAGCGTTGGTCAGTCAGTCAGTCAGGTAGGGCATCTTTTATATATTGATGTATTTCTTTTTTCCAGTTGGTCATTGTCAACCAGATGTCGTGAAGGCCGGATGTGAACAAATGGCTATTCTCAACACCAATAACCGCTTTCTTCATGATAACCTTGTGCTGTATGCCGAAAGACTTACGAAATTATTGCCAGATCCTCTCTCAGTCTGTTTCTTCGTAAATTCAGGATCAGAAGCCAACGACCTAGCAATTCGTTTAGCTAGAACGCACACGAAAAACTATGACGTCATCACATTGGATCAGTAAGTAGGAAAATTTCTTAACTTTTATTTTTTCTCGAATTATTTTAGTTGTTTTCCTTGCAACTTGTTTAACCATCAAATACATGACGTATGAAAACACTTAAAATATTTTACCTATGAAATGGCGACAAAGGAAGATTTTAGGTAAAAAGAAAGAACAAAAACTTCAAGTAAAACTACATATTTCATTTCCAAGTTTTTCGCAAAAATTGAAACTTGTTAGTACCTGTAAAACTTCGATATAACTTTGTTAGATGCTAATGTTTAGTTTGTTCTAAAGTGCTTGGTCATATTTTTGAATAAATTATTTCATTGAATTTTGTGTTCATAAAGTCCTGTCTATAATTACTTAAAATGTATATTTGAAAAACAAAACTATATAGATGCTTCTATTCAGTTATAACAATTCATAAACAAGCAGCATCGTGCTCAATATGTCTTCAGTTGGTTAAATTTATTCAGCAATCGCTGAACAAGGACAGACGTGTCTGCTATTGAAATTAAACACAACAATTTGGCTTGAAATCTTAATTTGGATTAATTTTGGTATACGTCAACCATATAATAATTACCGAAATTTTCGGTGGGTGCCATCTTCTTTAATGGCGTTTTCTTCAAGTATCAGCTGTAACTTCTAATCAAATCTCGTGGCATCAATTGTTATGATATAAATGTATCAAACAAAATCCCTTCTTCAAGAAATAAAACTACACACTTACCTCCCAGGGAACTGTAACAAATGTTTCACTTCTAAATATCTGAACTTTCACAGAATCAGACGGAACTTCACTTGAAATCACACAAAACGTTCCAGTTTAGTGTAGTTGTACTATACAACGACAACGCGGGGTTGGCAACACTGATGAAGTTGCAGGAGCATACCTTAGTATTCTGTGCTAACAACAGAGATAGAATCGTTCGTGTGGAATTCAATACGTGCGAGTAGCAGCAAGGTGAAATGGCTGCCGTAATACAAAATCCCGCCAAATGTGAAGTGAGATCTGTCATATGATTTCTGAACGGCAAATGACAGAATGTAGCTGACATCGATCGGAAATTGTGTGTCATTTACAGACTGACTGTAACGAGTAAAGGGAAGGTCAGGCAGTGGTGCAGAGAATTTAGGGAAAGAAGTTCAAATGTTCACGACGATGAACGTAGCGGACGGTGTTCATACGGACGATCTGGTGGAACGCGTTAACAAGAAAGTGCGATCCAATCTCCGGTTCACAATAACTGAACTCGCCAAAGAACTTGTAGAAGTGTCTGCGAAAGCACTACATCGAATTGTGACTGACAAGCTGGGTTATCAGAAACTGCGTGCGAAATGTGCTCCAAAAATGTTGACAGACGCTCACAAGAGCAAAAAATAAGTTACACGTGAATTTTTGGTCCACTGAGGAAAGAATGGGAGCGATCTCTTTTCTCACATAGTGACGGGGGATGAAACTTGGATATCATACGCCATTGTGAAGTCGAAGTAGCAGTCAATGCAATGGCATCACTCTGGTTCTTCTAGAGCAAAGAAATTCAAGCAAACTATCAGTTCACAAAATCACGCAACCATATTTGTGGATCAAAAGAGTGTGATGCTTGTGATCCTTGGAATTCTTGGAACCAGGACGAACAATCACAACAGAGTGTATAGCCAAACACTAAGTAATCTGCGAAGTATCATCCAAAATCGGCGAAGAGGAATGCTACGCTCCGGAATTCTTCTGATCCATGACAACGCGTGCCCAAACACAGCTGCTCATACTGTTGAGACAATTCAAAGATTTCGATGGGAATTATTCAGTCATCTCTCTTACAGTCCTGAGCTTGCTCCTACTGATTTCTTTGTTTTTCTTCACCTTACCGTGCTTGCATCGAAGCGTTTCAACGACAGTGAAGTGCTCAAGACATCAGTTCTGAACTGGCTGCACTTTCAGGTGGCAGATTTTTACACAGAGAGAATACGCAAGCTTGTGCCACGCTACCAGAAATGTCTGGAGGTTCAGGTGACTACGATGAAAAATAGCAAAGGTATGTACTTGTATATCAATCAGAATAAATTTCTTCTATCGTTTTCTTGTGTGTGTGCGTTTTTTTTTTTTAATTACTTGCGCCCCGTATTATGCTTATTAATAACGAAATACTGTCATTAGACTTTCTACTCCATTGGAATTCTCATAAGTACAATAAACTAAAATTACATTTTCCAATTCTGCGTATGGAAGCACTGATTGAAAACTTTTAGCATTAATTATGTGATTTATTTATACCAAGGTTAATCCGAGTTAATATTTTCAATCATGCATCAGTTTATTTCCTTAAATTAGCTTGGAATTGTTTGCAACAGTAGTGAATGAAGTTTAAATTTTAGTTGTATGAGAAGAATATAAAGTTTTATAAGCAAAACATTTTTTTTATTAACAATAGGCACAAAGACGACACCATTTCGAAGATTTTTTTGTATAACTCACGAAAACCACAGTTTGAAAAGGACTTTGTGAATACCTGAATTTATCGTTTGAATAATTCATCGTAGACAATTAATAATTTCCTTTTTTCAGGAAAAATATGTTTTAACCCGAAAGAAAAATATACTAATTTCATTATTAATTTCTCATTTCAGCCCAAATATTTTAGAAAAGCAAAGCCTACGAAGACACCGACTACACACAGAAAAAATGCCACTCAGAGATGCGGGTGAAAGGCACTTTTCTCCTGCATGTTGGCATCCTACTTCTCCCCTTTGATTTTTTCAGCTCTAAATTACTTGTGAAGATTTTTCAGAAGATTATACCATTACTATCTTATTTAGATCAGTGGTTACGACGAGAAAATACTAAAAAAAAGTTACTAATTTGTAGATATAAATTACAAAGAACGAACATTTGAAATATGTTGTGTTTCGTTATGTAAATCCAATATTTTTTGAGATACTTCAAATTATAGTTGTGATTGTTTCGAAAAACTTTTTGGTATATAACATATTTTGTATATGTGTTCGTATGTATGTATGTGTGTAAGTATATATAATTGCCCTGAATTGGAAGAGTTAAGAAAGAGCAAAAGGAGAAGGAAGTGAGGATGATGATGGTGATGATGTATTGGATCCAGAAAACAGTTAAACAAAACCAATTCGTATCAAAACTCATACCCTACAAACATGTAAGTTAATGAAATTCTTTTTGATAAATTTGAAAGAAATCTTTTGTTTAGTTTTGATATATGTACTGTTATTTATTTTATTTTTTTTAGTCTCGCTTGTGTATTTACGTTGTAGCATGTGAAGTACTTTTGACCAATCAATATTCTGTCTTACAGTAAAGTTATGATAAAGTGTAGACAAAGTATTATTTCCTATAGTAACAGTGTGTAAAAGCGTGACAGAATGACTGTTATAGGAATGGCAAATTATTGAGAACTCTTTATTT
Organism: Thermobia domestica; assembly: GCF_964235325.1. NCBI lineage: Eukaryota > Metazoa > Arthropoda > Insecta > Zygentoma > Lepismatidae > Thermobia > Thermobia domestica. The sequence continues at coordinate 244,489,218 of NC_137454.1, forward strand.
CATCCATAACTCGAAAGAATTTCTATTAAATAATATCTTAATTGAATGAATATAATTGTAGTAGCAAATAAATAACACTACAACAGTTGATTATGCCAACTGAATTATTACAGAAGTGTCTTTAGTTGCAGACAATCTAACCTAGAGTTTTTAATAAATGAACCATTTTAGTTAATCTTTTTCTGGCACAGATTTGTCTTTGGTTCGTTAGATACACAATACTTGACTCCTGTTAATTCACAATTATATTTATAGGATCTTTCTTTTCGTAAAACTATACGGTTCATTAGACAAACTTAAATTTTCGTAGAAAAAACTGAATAAAGTCAGCTTGTAGTTGAACTGGCAAACTACTCTAAATTTATTAAGTTTGATAATGGACATAATTGATAATCTGACGAAGCTGCGTGTGGTAATAGTACTTTCATATCTGGTTTTCCTTGACCTAGAATATTATTCTTCAAGGACATTAATCCATCAGTAAAAAAAAAGTTGAAAATGCCAATTGAAGGCAATAAATAAACAATGAAAACAAAAAACCAAATGTGGTTTACAAATTACAAATAATTATAACTATTTTATTAGACAGAAAAAATACATTTTATGCCCCATGATTGTATCCTGTAAATAGAAAAGAGACAGTATGTAATAAATAGTAAAATAATTATGAATACTCATGCTATAAAGCGGGATTCAGACCTACAAGTAGCACATCTTGTGTTTGCTAGCCTAACAAGCAGCACTTGATTACGCCACCCGGATTATTTCAGAAGTTTCTTCAGATACAGGTATTTTTGCCGTCAAAATGTATAGTTTCAAATCTTTAAGGATTGGTGATTCTCAGAACTTGCCATTTCTTACATTCGTATTTGACATATGTATATGTTTTGATTTTTGTAGTCAGTTCTAATTTGTACTTACAGGAAGGATTTATTATTATTAAATTATGTAATGGATCCTTATACAAGTCGTTGTAGAAATTTCAAAGCGGTGGTAAATAATTTATATAATGTTTGATTTTATTTTAATCTTATTCATTGGCTTTTATAATGATACAAATATTCCAATAACAAAATATATTCCGAGAAAACGAAAATAGAACTCAGAAAAGTTAATTTCAGTTTAAGGAAAATTTGTGTACACTGCTTTGTAATTTCAACGACGGATACATTGTGAAAGTCCACAATGAAATTTTATGTAAATATTTTCAGCTTCTAAACAAGTCAAAATTTCAGGTACTTAAAATTGTTTAATTTACAGCTACACGAAGATTAAACTATTTTTATACATTTAATATTCCATAAGTAATGGTTATAATGTTTCTTAATTGCAGTGCTTATCATGGACACCTTACAACTCTGATTGATATTTCTCCTTACAAATTTAATTTTCCTGGAGGAAATGGTAAACCAGAATGGGTTCACGTGGTAAGTATCATAATCTGTAGAGATATTTTTAAGTCTCTTAATATTTAATTGTATCTCATTTAGCTTATTATCAATAAATAAGTAAGTAAGAAAGGGGGTAAGTTTTCGATATTATAGTATAATTGGAGATTTCTCTGCAATGGTTCCGAATTTCACAAGTAATTATACGTTGATGTAGCTGCTGATGTGTGGGAGCTAAACCTATATTGTATAAGTCAATTGCGGCAGTAGGTTTGTAATAAATAGATGCTTTGTTTTCCTGATCGTAAGATGCTAATACACTGATATTCACATTGTAGTGGAGGTGTTTTGTTTTCTACATTTTACAATGTAATCTAAATATATTTTTTACGGATAGAAAGTTATCAATATTGTAAAATTTCTTGGATAGAGCAATTAATGTACTCGGGATTTGGACTTTCCCTTCACCTTTTATTATAAAAAGTCTTCTTAAATACAAAAATTATAATAAGTAGTTTCTCTAATATATTGGGTTAGATTAAGATACGAACCCGGTAACCAAGCGTCGTGGGCTTTTGGTGGTGAGGTTTCTCTCGGTGACCAAACGTCGTGAGAGGGGTTAAGATGAGGTCTCTCTCTCCGTGACCAGGCGTCGTGAGAGAGGGTAGGAACCCGGTGACCAAGCGTCGTGGGCTTAAGGAAAGGTACCTCTCGGTGACCAAGCGTCGTGAGAGGGGTTTCAGGTGGTTTGATCAACTTGGGCAGATTGATGCTAGTCGAGGCGTGCAGCTCCCTTTTATCCTGTAGTGTCGGCTTCCTTCGGTGAACCTCGTCCTTCCGACTGTTGGCGACTCCTCTTCAGGTCCGTCGTCTGCGTTGTTTTGTTTACCATTGGCACGTGTTAGTACACATGGTTATCGCATGTTATGGGGACATGCGGAACCTTACAATATTTTAGGGTTCAATTCCACATCAAAATGAAAAATTTCTTAAAGTATTATATTATCATTATTATCTTCAACTATTCTCATTTTCGTAAAATAGACCTAATATTAAATCTAAAAGATGTCGGTCCATTGCTGTGATGCGCACCAACATAATTAAAAGCATTGGTAATAACAGATGAAAAAAAATGTTTTGAATGATCGTACATCAGTTCAAATGCATTTTTAAGAAACATGTAGCAGAGAAAAGAAGTTAGATTAAGTTTTTCATTCGTCTAATCGAAGCTTAAACTGACTTTGGAGAGACAAGTTAAGGAAAAGTAGAGTAAAATACATTTATAAAATCTACTTATACTTCATATTTATGAAGGTATTAAAAGAAAAGACGTAAAATAATAATGATTCTGAAATAACTTGAAAAATATAATTAATTTGGCATATTCAATTTTCCTAATCACAAAATAGAAAGAAGCTGTTTTGTTTATGGGTCAACTCATGTCAAGTCGAAAATTTTGAGAACATTTTTTTTGCTCGTATGTTTTCTGACTTAAAAAAAAAAGAATTATGTATGTAAGTATATCAGAAGAGAAGACCGAGATTAAAATGTAGCCTATAAAGTAGAAAAGGAAATGTAACGACTAGATCAGGATAGAGAGGTAAGAAACGCTGCGTCAAATTAATCAAAAAGGTGCTGACCTGAGAGAAAGAGAGAGAAAGAGAGAGAGAGAGAGAGAGAGAGAGAGAGAGAGATTAATTTTGTAGATCTGTAAATTCATATCGGAAAATTACAAATTTCTTTTCTAATTTAAAGAGAAGGATACAATGGAATAAATTATTTCATCTGACAGTCATGTCTGTATTTTAACAATTTATAGGTATTCTTTGCTTAAAAAAATCGATTATTTTCAACTGCAATTCTCCCCAAATTATTGCTTGCTTGCAATCCTTTATTCAAAGAACCACAAATTAAATTGTTATTCTTCGTAAATATTTCTTACATTAATCTTATTCTTTACTTTTATTTTGCGTTTGCATTTCGCTTTCACAAATATTATCTAGGTACCAAATACTTATCACCTATTTACTTGGTCTCTTTTTATAGTTGACCAGTGGGCTTCATTCCAATCTCTATACTTGTTGTTTACTTGGTTTCTTTTATAGTTGACACAGCTCTGTTCGTTTCAATCTCCATTTATCATTTTGTTAACTTGATTTGCTTTATAGTTGACACAGTTACGGTGGTGACAAACCTGGAAAATCAGAAAATATTACGGATTTTCAGAGGACTGGGAAAAGTAAGAGAATTCTCCTAAACTCAGGGTATTTCGATTTGTTAAGAATGAGATTTAACAAACATTTAAAATCTTAATTTTAAGATGATTTCAGTTGTGATTGAGTGTGCTTTTAATAATTGCCAGCTTCAAACTTAGAAACTAATCTTTGTTTTCCACCAACTTTGTGTAATAGTTGTGCGCATTATTATTATTATTATTATTATTATTATTATTATTATTATTATTATTATTATTATTATTATTATTATTATTATTAATTTTATTTTATTTTATTTTATTTTATTTTATTTTATTTTATTTTATTTATTTATTTATTTTTTGGTTTGTGCAGTGGAATATCATATTGGTTAGTTAGAACCAATGCAGTTAGATCAACGATCCAATGACATATTCTTTTCGATGCACGCATAATTCCATCCTTTATCCTTTTTCGTTTCCCCTCGTGTATTAAGTGAAGGTAGCTAATCACGCAAGTGAAAGGATTTTGGAATACAGTTACTCGTATCTTAGCTTTCGTGTTTTCATTATAGTGATTTAATTCGCAAAGAGGTTTAATTTGGAGGAGCTTATGAGTTTACGAAAATTGCTGGTAAGGTTGCACATCGGCATATGTTTTGGGTTAAAACTCAGTGAATATCTGGACAATTTTTATTGGACTCTTGCCGCCTTATGCAGAGTCGTTTTGACGTATGATTAGCATCATACTAAAGGCCTGACTATTGTAGGAAAGATATTAGTCGAACTCTTTAGTATGGTGCTAATCATGCGTCAAAACGATTCTGCATAAGGCTCTTGTTCTTTAAATATGAAATATGTCTATAATACCACAGTCTACTTCTACTTTGTGTTTATAACGCAATATTTAATGCTATTCATTCTAGGTACACTCATGTCCAAAATGATTGTCGCATATCTATAACTGTCTTCTTGTAAGAATATAATTTGATAATAATTTTGTAGTATACTTTTAATACTGATGCTGGGTATATAATCAGGAAGTGTATATTTGTGGTAAATTTCATAGGACAAGAATTATAATTAAGAAAATTAGAATAAGTAAAACAAAATGTTGCTAAATGGACAAGAAAAAATTATTTTCGTTTTATTGTTCTTATTTATTGCTCTTTTGACATGAAATTTGCCACATACAGGTCTTTGCTGATTATACACAAACTAACATTATAAGAAATACCGGGCGAATTCGTTATCAAATTATATTCCTACAACAACATATTTAAAGACATGCGACAATAATTTTGGACATGAATGTACATATTTAATCATTTCCAGTCAGTAATTATACATTTGTAATGATTTAATTACGATGATTTGTATCATAAGTTTAAAATAAACATTGTTTATTCTTATTTTAAAATAATTTTGACAGAAATAATGCGGCAATTTGAGAACATCTGTGGTATTTGGGTTCAAATAAAGTTCAGTATCTCTCTCTTTAGTCATTTTTAAGTCAAATTTTTGTATGCTTTTTCAGTGCCAATACAAAATGTTCAAAGGTTTCTTAAACAAGATTTTTTCTGACAAAATTATAAAAAAAAAAAATTGTAACTGAAATGTAACATTTAAGAGTGGGAGCACAAGAACTATTCTTTGATGCGTTCCCATGGATACACTCAGTTAGCGCGCCTCGAAAGTACGTAACAAGGACTAGGTTTTTTTATTTAGCGATACGCAGTGAAATAAAAGATAAGAAAAAGGGACGGTCAGAATTTGCGATTCAAATTATCGTAAAATAATAATAGTAATTTGTTTTCAGAACACTGTGGAAGTAACGAAGTTTCATGGTCTGCAAATTCTGTTTTAACATTGATAATGTCATACCTATGCTATAGAAAAAAAATCGTAAATGGGATCTCCATCATGCTCAGATGTTGCTGTTTTAAATCTTATTTTCCGCCAAAATCGAAAAGGATTATTCATGTTTCAGATGTGATGCAAATTTGAAATATTTTTTATGTTCATACTAGCTTAAACACAAAGTCGGTGGCGTAGTCGGTAGAGCGTTTACTTCTGGAGCTAAAGTTTCTGCATTCAATCCATGGATGCGCAATTGGTTTCTGTGGTAAATAAACACCGAATTGGTGGATGGTTCTCGGAGTTCTCTCGCTTCCTCGACTATCCGCATTATTTTCGTTCTTACATCATTAACTCAGTTATTTCTATCTAGTTTGTGGGACGTTGAACTAATGATTTAATGTGATGTATAAATATTAAACAACATGCTTTCATCTATTAATAACCGTAAGGCGCATTCGGGAATTGTGAAACTACGAATTTGCAATGATCGACTCCTTTCGCACATGTAAATAACGTTCCGGGATGTCATCCGAACCATAAGGAAGCAAACATTCCACCATCATTAGTATTACTATGACCGTAACAAACAGCTTTTTTTATGAAGAGCATGTATATTTCTTTACTAGCTTAAATACTCATTCTTCGCATGGGATAAAATATCTATGTAAACAAACTAAACAACGAAAGAAAAGAAATATCGGTCATCTTGTACTACTTTTCCATATCCCGGTAAACACCCTCTGAGACTCCCTGGTTCGAATTAAAAAAAAAAAAAAACATACGCCTCTGGCTTTCAAGCGATGGGACTGTATTTGGAAGTCAACGCCTGTGGGAGTATCACCATTCATCTCAGCGACCGCGAAAACTATGGATTTGACACTAATATCGGTCATTTTGGATTATTTTTACTTGTCTCGGTATCCCTTTCCCCGGTGACCCCTGGCCCGCAACCGAATGGGGTGATGTGATCGGAGTTCCACCATTGATCTCAGCGACCGCTAAAGCTATGAATTTGACACTAATATCAGTCATTTTCTACTACTTTTATATGTCCCGGCAAACCGCCCCCCCCCCCCCGCTGAGACCTCCCTGGTTCGAATTTGAAAAAAAAATACCTAGTCTTGGTCTGGGATCTGGACCAAGGTATCCGTAACCAAAATTTGGTAACTCTCGGTCCACTTGTCTGGTCCCCAGGCCGAACACGAACAGACAGACAAACGCACAAACTAACTCTCTATTTTATTTACAAGTATATTAGATTAATTAATTCTTTATTATTTACTTAATCATATTATCCAATCTTAATGGTCAGATTTTACAGTTAGGTCATCTCTCTCCCTCTCTCTCTCTCTCTCTCTCTCTTTTTTTTTTTTTTTTTGTTAAGCGTAAAGATATAACAAGATACGAAATACTAGTGGTAAACATAATCATAAAAATTCTTTCCTTTCTTTAAATTATCTAACAAGCCAGCATTAAATTATGAACGCTTTCTACGCTATCCTACAACATTCTCCTGCTTTTATTATTATTATTATTATTATTATTATTATTATTATTATTATTATTATTATTATTATTATTATTATTATTATTATTATTATTATTATTATTATTCCGGAGAATAATGCTGAGCACATTTGCGTTCTCTGTTTGATCGTCTCAGGATGGTTTGACTGCTCTCATGTTGCCCTATAGTGATGACGCTGGTAATGTTTATAGCGTCACCAAGAATTATCCACGAATCTTCGTGAAAATTGCTGTCCTTATGCAGTGGTTATCATTTCGTTACAGATCTTGAGTCAAATTGAAGGGTGCCATTTTCATCCTTCCTTGACGTTTCCTTGGTGCTTTGACAACCCTCTGAAATTTTTGTAGCAACATTGCGTCGTAACTGGTGTTCATGATCCTATAATTCTGATTCTATAATTGACACTTACCTCATATAAACATCTTCCTAAACAATGGTTGATAGTCCTTTGTACGAATTTAGGAAAACGCCCAGGCTGATTCAATACTTATACACGTTGCCCTGTATAAAACTTTTCCTTGTCTGATTGTTTTTGGGGTAACAAAGATCGGTTATCCTTCAGTTCACTTGAGCATGTTTCTCTACGTTATAGCTATACCTTGGTTTGAAATTATACATTAAGCTGGCAGGTGAATTGTTGAGCTTATTTGATTGAGTAAATCTTAGACCACACAAAATTCCACCAAACATCTGATTTACTTGTTTGTTAGTCAAAGTCCGGTAATTTGACTAGAAACTTTTTCTTCATCAAGCTTTTAATTGTTTGCATCTTTCATCCAGCCAAGCCATTGCTTTGAGGGTGTTAGAGTGGTGAGTGCATCACCTTCACTCCTTTATGTTTCCAATATTCAATAACTTTTCCACTCAAGAAAGGAGACCCATTATCCGCGACCATCACTTTTGACCAACCAAATTTGTCACAGTAACTATTTAACTGGTGTAGTGGCTATCGCATGCGCGTTTAGTAGACATTGTCCTGGGTTCGATTCTCGGTGGAAGAGCACAAAATTTAATTTCACAATGATTCACTTTCATTAATTACCCGTTGTCTTTAGCCTAAAGGGCATAACCGAGGGATGTTAAACAACAACAACAACAACAAAAGTCCTTTCCGAATGAGGGAGTATATTAACTAGCAAATCTTTATAAGTGTAAAACGCGTTATGCATAGGTTCTAGTCTCTCCTTTTTGGGAGCTCTCCCCACTGGTCTAGTGCACGCCTTTAATACACGTGACTCGGGTTCAGAAGAACATTGAGATTTGAACGCATCACTGTGGTTCGGAATTCATCTCAAACTATAAGTCCACGTCTCATATAGTCTTGGTGCTAAAAAGAGACGTTAATCTTAAGCAATAAACAAATATCTTTTTTGACGAACTAATGGAAGATAATGTGATAATTCCATTTGTTTTTCACACCTCACTGACTCAACCGTTGAGCTGTTCTGACCAATTCTAGAATTAATCTTAAGTTGAGATACTAAAACCTAATTTCCTGGAGTGCGACAGAACACTCATTATCTGGCTATTTCATTTACACCAATTCAGGTTGACAGAAGAATTCTGAATAAAAAAGAGTGGAAAATTGAGAGGAAAGTGATCACTGACAAACTATCCCTCATTTTTTAAAATTTATTCCCATTTCTTCCTGTCAATATATATATGTATCTATCCTATCAATATATATCTGTTCTGTTCCATTTGTAGGCTCCACCTCCAGATACTTATAGGGGAAAGTTCCGTGATGTCACTCATCGTGGAGAAGATCTTGGCAAGAGGTATGCTGACGAAGTAAAGACTATCTGCAAGAAAGCGAGAGATGAAGGGAGAACCATTTGTGCGTTTATTGCTGAAAGTTTGCAGAGTTGTGGTGGACAAATTATTCCTCCTCCAAATTACCTTCGAAATGTTTACAAGTAAGATTTGTTTCACAGTGTTGCTTTAAACCAGTTCAACTAATGTTTTGTAATGTTTAATATGGATGCACAATACTATCATTGTTTAACTGTAATGTGATATATTTTTTTATTCAAAGAAATGTTGGAAAAGCATATTAGAGCAGAAATGAAAATAAACAATTTGAGATTGAATAATAGAGAAAAGGGATTATCAAACATATCTTTTGTATTATTATTATTATTATTATTATTATTATTATTATTATTATTACCATAAGGTTAGAAGAATTATTGTCTTTTTTCCTGCAAGATTGTACAGCATTCTAAAATACACAGTAGTCTGGTTGGGAATCTATAACACACAAAGAAATACAGACAGGGTCATAGTTAGACATTGTCTAATTAAATAGCGAAGTGAAATTGTAAATATATACATTATAATTATAATATTATGTATTAAATATTTATTATATGCATTTATGTTATCTCTTTCATACTTCATTCATATACAAGAAGTTTAAGCTATGGTGTTGTATATAGTGGACATGAAAATAATGATTTTACAGCTGATAATTATGCAGAACACTTAAGAGAATCATACACTTACCCTTGTACTCATTCTAGAATCTTAAATAAAGAATTTCTCTAAAGGATGTAGAGAATATCGAATAATCGACCCAGCAACAATACATTAATATGAAAAATTCCTTCCGCTGCGCTACCAATGTTCTGAATTGCATACAATAAGCTAGTCCAACATGACTTTCTACCTCTACTGTTTTTTTTCTCCGAATCCTTCTAGTGCTTATGTTCTTCAAGTTTCTTTATCTTTCTTTTAATAATTATAACACACACATGAAGCAGATTTGTACTTCTCGTTATGTAAATATGATGATTTATAAGAATAAATACTTTGCAAGCACTGTAGAAGAAATTCAGGAACAAACTGATACTGTATTTTAAAATGAATATCACAGCAACAGTTTTCTGACGGACTAGTAAATATTTTACTCTTAAATGTTGTGGTTATCATTTGCTTTACATACTCAAATAGATATAAGCGACTTTGTCGCGTTGTATTTTTGATTTACTTCTTACCAATTGAGAATTCAGCAGTAGATAACTGTATAAAGCACGTACCTACATAGAATTCATTTTTAGATGCACTATAACTGAATGAGAGCAACTTGCTTGTATTTCGTATTATGCATATAAAACTGTTTACTTAAGTACATTTGTATACACAGACCATTTTCAAAAGAAAGTTAAAAATAAACGGACAAAAGCAGCAGAACGAAGTAGTAAAAGATTGCAAAAGTTACATATATTTTTTTACAAATAACTAATCTTCAGTAATATGTAAGCCAGTGCCAGTAGTTTAAATTAACAATGAAATCAATGAAGTCTCATCATGTTTTTGATTTTTGTTTCATTCTCTGGCTAGCGATTGAAAAATACAAAATATGCCTTTAAAGCTTTTTCGCTGCAATACCGACAATTTCTTACATATATTTCTGGAGGTTAAATACTGTTCCCCTTCCAAGAATCAAAATTGTCTTAATTATTAAATGATGCAGAATACAATTTATGCATTTCTCTTACTTTCAAAACCACATAATGCCTAATTAGTGTTAAAGCTAATTTCTAACACAGGAATATTGATTTAGAAATAGTTAATTTTATTTTCCTATTTAAAATACGTTTAATGTATTAATTGTTTTTTTTTTTCAAAAATTTATTAAGAAAAACTTTTTTTGTCAGTTAAATTATCAAGATTTAGTTGCCCTTCGTTTGTTGTTGGTGTTCTAAACCAATATTTTAGAAGAAAAAAATCTATGTAGTTTCATCCGGTTCTAAACAAAATGGAGTGTGTTCATTTGTTCACAATTGAGTAAATAGTAATTGTTTGGCGTGAAGTGGTTTTTAGTGATATTCTCTTATGCTTTCAAATCTTATCTTGCATTTTGAACATCCATTGTTTTGTAGTTTTTCTTAAGTATGACACTATTCCAACTTCAGTATTTACTGAATGTTGTTTTAAGTCAACTGAATTGATGAACAAATACTTGTTATCACGTGCTTCATTGTTCTCTTCAAAATATTGACTAAAATTGATATTTAACTGTAATCGAAAACATGAATGAGATCACTTTATCTTTCAACTTACTTCTGAAAAACACTTGATGAAAGGTTACCACTCTTTAGTTGTCTTATTTGACTCATTAATAAATATGCGTTTATAAAATTTGGCGTCATATGTTGTGAATATGGTACATAATGATGTCAACAGCATTAATATAGAGTGTATATTACCGGTATGTTTGGAATGCGTAAAAAGATTGAAAATCAAATTGAAGCTTTCATGACTTAAATTGGTCAATAATTTTGGAAGGTTCTTTCTTAATTTAAGTACGGTACAGATTATTTGTTAAATTTACATCAACTGTGAAAGTTTCAAGGAGTGATATTACATATACTGTAATTTTAAATTTTATAAGAACTTGTAGCGTTCAGTTTTTCCCCTACAATATTTTAAATATTCTGTTTATGATGTTTTGTCTGTTTTCATTTGTTTATGTAATTCTGATTATGGTTCACTCTTTTGGTTTGGTGTGTTTTTAAAATTGTTTAACTAGTGTCTTTACAATTGTCAAAATAATCTTTATAATTTGTATACTGTGCTTTTAAAAAGAATTTCCGTAAAGAAAGAGGGCAAGTTAAACTGTTCATCGTCCAAAATTGTGCGGCAAAAAAAAAAAGAGATTGAAGCATGTTACTTATCTAATAATTAGTCTTAAAACTCATAAATGCATTAACAAAATAAATATATCTTTTAAAAAAATAAAACATTTAAAATACAACATTCCTTGTAAATTTTAATCTTCAAAGTTATAAATAAAAACTAACGGCAAATCAAAGTAAAAATAGCAAACGGGTATTAATATCATTATAGTGCTGCTAAAATGTGGTTTTTGCACTTATAAATAATAGTCTTATTTAAAAAAGTCAAAAAATATTTATACTAAAAACTTATCTGCATTCTTTAAGTATTACAGCACAGCTGCAAAGTATTACAGGTGTAAACTTACTACGGTAAAATTTTCGGCGTACAGTATAACCTGTACAGTAAGTGTTAATTAAACTAATATTTATTGTCCTTCAAAAATAACCGCTAATATTTTTTTTTTCAATAACTATGGTTCAAATTTAATATAAGGTGTCATGTAGCAACAAAATTATAATAGCACAAGTCTTAAAGCAACAAACCTAAATACGTAAAGTAAAAATTAGTTCTTTAATAAGTTTTTTCCCTTTTTTTTATAAAAAGTGGCAACCCATGCTAAAAATATAAATAGTATTTTATGTCTAAGCTAGTACGTTTATAAATAAAAAAAAAAAAAAAAAAACAACGCAAAAACAAAATATTGCCAAATGTTATCAAAATACAATTTCCGTCCCATTACAAACTATCACGACTTTTCCTCTTATATTTCTACTTGCAACAATGTTTCGACATTTCACCAACTATTGTAGAATATTCATAATAAGCGTTGTCCTTTCTTGAACATTGAAACCTATCAGCGGGAAGAATCGCTAGTTATTTCACTCGTTATGAATTTTGCTAATCGAAAGTAACAAAACATTGTCGGGATAATATGGTAGTAGAACCTGCTGAATGAGAATGAAACTACTACTGTACGTTTATTCACTTATACAAATATTATATCATATAGGCATAACAATCAAATATTTTAAATGTTATTTAGGTAAGCACTTTTTTACATTGCTTTATTGTTCATATAATGCTAATTTAGTGTAATGTACTATAATAGTGTAGTAGCACACAGAATGTAATAAATACTTATACAGTGTGTTACTAGAGATAGGAAAAAATTCGTCAAATCATAACAGTGAAAAGTGAGATATTAGTTTGTGTGGGGAGGAGGAGGGGGTGAGGTAATTTTTAACAACTCTTTTTTGTTATCGAATTACATGAATTTTAATGTTTTGAGCGAAGGTGATGTCTCCAAATATACATTTCTGGTAAACAGCCTTAAATTTCGAGTGCGATGCCATGCGATTTTATTCTAGCAATCATATTACAATAGCTAATGACTTGTATAGTTTATCCAATTGCTTTGGCTTTTTTTTTTTTTTTTTTTTTGAAATTTGTATTTTATTTGTAATTTATTTTCTCGTATAGAGAGCATTTGGGAATGTAGTTGTTGGTTTTGTCCGAGTGTTAGATCTTTTGTATCAGTGTTATTTTCTTCTTTCATGAGTGTATTTAATTTGCTTAATATTTGTATAGAAGCAGTTCAAGTGTTACCATGGAGTACAAAACGTAATTACGGAAAATAACGCGAGAAACTTTAAGATATAATAACTGGCTAGAAAATAATGCGATTCCTTTCTAACAAGTAATAATTGGCTAAAAGTAATATCACTTTTCTTTTTAAACTATGCTCAAGTTCATGACACAACTTCACGTAAGGGCCAATGCCTACCAGTCGTATTTTGCACTGGCACATGAATGACATCAACACATCGATGCCCATTCACCATTAATATTGGTTTTCCTGATTCGTATTCTCTACTTTCGTTCAAATAGCTTCCGAATTGTACTTGTCACTAAATAGGTAGCATAATGCTAATACCATCTGGAGAACCCAACGGTACATCGGTCTTAGCATTAACCAGACCTCAAATTTCCTTATTTCTGTAATTTCACAGGAACCAGTTGACCAATGCATCTAGGATGTTGGCGTACTACTTTTCTTATTGTCATATATTACTAGTTTGTCTATATTGTGAAAGTATTCCTTTCTTCTTAATTTGGAGCTCTTAAGGAATCACCATTAGATTTTTGATTAGAAATTAGATTTTTGTTACCATTTTAATTAAGATTTAGATTTAATATTATTTCGATCAGGTAGGGACCTTGATAGAAATGATTTTTCGAACTTGTACTCGTAATTTTAGTTTTTGAAATCTATAATTTGCAAATGGCCTATTATAGACACGTGGGTTTTTAAGTCACAAATTCCATTTTTACAGGTACGTGCGAGAAGCAGGAGGCGTATGTATAGCAGATGAAGTACAAGTAGGATTCGGAAGAGTTGGCAAACATTGGTGGGCTTTCCAGTTGCAGGGTGAAGATGTTATTCCAGATATAGTTACAGTTGGTAAGTTCATAACTATGAATGAATAGTATCCGTAATAAAGGTGACGATAGCGAATGTGTGTATATATAGGCCAGGTTTTGAGATCAATACTTATTCCATTGAACATTTCGAAAGAAAAGTGTTATGTTGCACTTGTATTCTGAATGCTACATGATTGTATTTTACCTTCCTTTGACAAAGATCAATCAAGCCGATGGAGATAGACATCTGCCCTAGAAAAATCTTGCTATCTCTTGTTGGTTTTACTCTTATGTAGATCAATATTGAAAACGGAAGTTGTGGTGACTTTCTACCTCTTCTGGTTTCAAGATAGAGATGAAATGTATTCTTTGAACGTTTAATCAATTGAGGAAACCGCTTCTCCCTATCTATTATCTTTTTTGCTCTATAGTAAGCATTAAAATTGGAAATGGTTGATTTCTATCGCTTCCAGTTGGAATATCAGCTCTATTAACGCATTCGATTCCTAACTTTTGATCGTCTACATCCTGGCCAAAATTCATTCCATGAAGCAGTTCTTTAAAATTTTTCTCTTCCAGATAGACACACGGGAACAGATTGATAAAACATATAAAGAATAGGGATGGCCTTTTTCGAAAAATCTGTTTTTCGATTTTCGGAAATTTCATTTTTCGTTTTTCGCTTTTTCAAAAAATTTTTCGTTTTTCGTTTTCCGTAAATATTTTTCGTTTTTCTTTTTACGAAAAATTTTCCGTTTTTCGTTTTTCGAAAAAATTTTCGTTTTTCGCTTTTCGAAAAAATTTTCGTTTTTCGAAAAATTTTTCATTTTTCGTTTTCGAAAAAGCCATTTTCCGAAAAAGTACTTTTCGAAAAATGTGGCCATCCCTAATAAAGAAGTTTTTTTTTAGTAAGCTAAGTTCTTTAAGAATTCATTAAAAAGCAATATACTGGCTCATAATGTATGGTATGTAATATTAGTGAGATGAATTTTCCACTTCTGCAAGATTAGTCTAAATCTATAAATATGAATATTAAATTATGAAAATTAGCTTTATGGAAATACCGATCTCAAAACTTAGCGAAGGTTCTATTGTAACTTATTACAAGGGTGAAATTGTGAGATTTTAGTGCAGAGGAAGGATGCTACAAGATAAAAGTAATGTTATCCTTAGCTTCGTCTTGACAAGCAGAAGCGAAAAATAACTTTTATAGTGGTTTTTGACTAAGCATTTTGCATCTTAAGAACTTTATTTTGAGAAAAATGAGTTGAAAGGAGACCAAAGCGAGAAACTAATGTAGAATAAAAATTTGTGCTACTTCTCTGTAAATTAAATATATATTAAATTGCTTTTCCTTCCAGGGCGAAAGCAGACATTTCAATTAGCTGTACATAATGTCAAATCCAAATAAGAATATCATGAAAGAAGTTTAATTAGTCCGTTTAAAAGTACTTTCTCTTAATGAGGAGAAAGAATGATAAATTCATTATTTCAACAATAAAATAGCGTAGAATGTACCGGTATCATACATATAGTTTCATACAGGCCATGCAAGATACAATGTGAACATGTTACGATTATTTCTAATTATTAATACTGGACTTGTGTTTCTAATTGGAGCTCCTTCTCAACTAATTTCATTTTAAAATAATATCTTCCAACTTCGTTGATGAAAATTACACCAACGCAACTGGAATCATCGAATGACAGAACTGAATTCGAAATGCAGTAAGATCAGTAGTAGTAATAATTACGGATAATGTGTTTCTTGCACTCAACATCTAACGCTATGATGATATTGATATAACTTCAGTTAAATGAGATATTCTTAAATTATACCATTAAATTTTAACTTTGTAAGAGGGCCAACAGGTTTATCAGTGTTATTTTAGGTATGTCTTGGTGCTTTCCTAGTTTCTATAAATTACTTAGGTATTATTGTTTGCTTAAATTAAGTGATTCATTGAATTTGTTGGCCATAATTCATTCTGGATGCACAAAACTAATGTTCCCTGCTAAATTATCATTCAACGAATAGATTTTGAGATTTTATTAGTAAAATAGTTTCAGAATTTTGTAAAGCATCCTGTCTTTAATTTTTGGTTTATACTTCACGATAATGTTCAAGGGGATGCAAGATGATGTTCAAGAATCAAGATAATTTAGTATTCACATATTTGATAAATTTAGCCACTTGCCAGGTTAATACTTATTTTTTTATTTTAATTTCTTCTTTGAAAGATAGTGATTCTCTCAATTGTGAAATAAATATATACCATATAATCAAGTGGAACTATATATTTTTCTGAATGTGTATTAACTTCCGCATTCATAAAAAATAATAATAATAAAACCATGTCAATCAACATAGATCGCTAATGTTTACATGTGTTCATAATGGTAATCCATTTGCTCATTCGTATTTGAAGTAACTATTATATATTCCACGTTGACTTTTCAGAGATTAGAGGAATATATATATATATATATATATATATATATATATATATATATATATATATATTACTTAAAATAGTACATGAAAGATTAGCTGGAAAATCGAGAACTTTTTTTTTGACCAACTTAGGATAATGTAAACTTCTTCATGACTCCTAAAGAGGGGATAATTACACGAAAATTAATCAAAGAAGGAATGAAAATGAACATGATTGCATTTTGTTGCCAATATGGAATCTCTATGTAACGAAAATATATTTTTCTTAAGGTTTTATGCCATCGAAATGTGAGAGTACTTTCAAATTGTAAATACGTAATACATAGTTTGTTAAAATATTTATTTTTAACGTGTTTGTTTCATTTAAGATAGAACATAATTACAAATATTTTGATAGAGACAAATAGCGGTTAAAGTCAAACGAAAGAAGATAGTCACATTTTTAGTGATACATGTATTTTCAAAAAAGTTCATAGGAATAGAGTATTTGAATTTAGTGTTTTAGCACCGAGGCTACATGAGCATAGGAATAAAATATAGGAATAATCTCGTTAATTGTATTACTGCCAATGAATGACGACGTTACTAATAAAATTAGCTTTGCGAATGTGAAATGAATATGGGCAGCAAAAATTTCTACAGAAATGATGAATTTCATAAATTTTAAGTCCGAAATAATCTTACATACGAACATATTGAGCTTGACAGACGTATTCGTTCGTTCGACACATTTGAAGTAAATTGAATGTACAGTATAAACTAATACACTAAGCTACTATGTGTAAAATCTGTTGCTTTATGTAAACTAACAGTGGCGGCTGGTACTATATGTTGCATGGTTGTGCAACCGGATATATTTTTTTTAATACTAAAAATATTTTTAAGTGTTAAAGTAGTGTATCAGTAAAAAAAAACCTTTGCTCTTGAGCGCAAAACAGTATTGATGCATTTCTGAAAAAAGTCAATTAAAAAACAGAAAGAAAAAAAGAGAGATTTACTTTTCCAGTGGCAGCGAACGTTGCCACTGGAAGCAGTAACATTGAGCATATGGCAGCGAGCTCCTATCTCTTAACATGGGGAAGTGGATTTATTCTTGCAACGCTCCTATCTTCCCGTATTGGTCCCTTGCGGTTGTATTTTCTCCGCAACTGGTCAGCTTCTGTGATAGTTACGAATTCCTCTGCTTAGCAGCGCTTGACTCAATTGATAGGGTGAGGAAGATAGAGACGCGTGGAAGAAAGAAGTTATTCACAAAACATAAACTCGCAAAGAACAAATGTAAGTCTGGTGGTAGCAGGGACGGATCCAGGCTGAAAGTTTGGGGGGCGGTCGTTCGAAGTCAATAGATTTTATTTAACATTTATAATACAAAGGTGAAAATTCTTGGGATAAGATTTATTTAAAAAAAAAAAAAAATCGTATTCTGGGGGGGGGGGGGTCAATCGAGTCTCCAAGAAGAAAATGTCTTACTACTGGTCTAATTCCTAGCTCTGTGTCTTTCGTGCACATGATTCCGTGTTCGATTTCTGGCGGAGAGCATAAATTAATATCAAATCATTCACTTCCAATACTCATCTGTCTTCTTTAGCCTAATTTGCTGGAATGTTAAACTATTTTTTTTTTTCATTTTCAAAGGAAAATATCTTAGATTTCATGTTTCTTTACAGACAAAAAAATACATGGTTCCTGAAAATGGACTTTTTTCCCGTATATTTATACAAAGAAATGCTAACAAAATGCATATTGTCGGAGGAGAGAGGTGTTTCTGGACCCTAAAGAAAATAAAGCGGAAAATATTTGCGGTAGCGATGCTTTCTATTCAGAGAAACTTGGCGAGCAGCATTTCCGATTTCAATAAAGTCATAGAAAAATTTGAAGCCCGAAAGATCGAAGAAAGACCTTCCATTCTAAAATAATGCATAGTTTATATAATTAAATAATTTTGTTTAACTGCGTGCATGCAATTTTCTTGCTTTTTTTTTTTCTTTTCGGATTAACGCCATCATTCATGGCTTACAGCACATACTATATATTCGATTTATCTCGTGTTCAATAACATGAGTGTAGAGGTTTTGTATATAAATAGTGTATAAACGTACATTGATAGTGGTTGGTTGAAAAAAAGGAAATAGCTTATATATTAAATGAATATTAGAGAAATAATTTAATCAATAATATACAAATAGAGCTTAAAAGACTTTCCTCTTCATATTTCCTGAATATTTCTTGGATAAGACTCAAGAATGCTGGGGGAGGGGAACACTTGCGCGTACGTACATACCTTTGATATTGCAGCGTTGCAACCGGTGCTTGTACAGACTACGAGCCGCTACTGTAAACTAATCAAACATTGTACTAAAACAGTCTGGAATTAACATTTATTTTTGTTTTATATACAGTATATACAATATATAACAAAACATGAGCCTGAATATTTTGTCACGCTGACATTTCTGAATTGTATATAAATATACCTTTTTAACTTTATACATTAAGTACAATAAGCTATTTCATTTTATCTTTTTTTTTCTCATAACTGAAGGCAAATATTTTTTTATGTAATTTCAGGAAAACCAATGGGAAATGGACATCCAGTAGCAGCAGTGATAACCACTCAAGAGATTGCTCAGAGCTTTCTCAGTACTGGAATGGAATATTTTAATACAGTGAGTATTTTTCTAAAATTTTATTTTATATCCTAATTAGTATGATTGGGATATTTAGATTTTTAAAATTCGGTATTTTTGGGAATATAGTTTTTAGAGAAGTATTTTACATTTAAATTAAGAGTTAGTGTTTTCTTCATATTGGTATCCGCTTCTACTATAAAGTTGTGGGTTTTTCTTGTGAAGATACATTTTTGAAAATATTGAAAATAAATTACTAAGATAATACTTTTGTCCTTTAGTGAATTTGTTTGCTGATAAGGTTAAATAAAATTTTATAAGATAGTATTTCATTCTGTATTTCAAATTCCTTAAAACGCATTTTTCAACTATACAGTATGGTAACACTTACTTT
This sequence comes from Thermobia domestica, assembly GCF_964235325.1. NCBI lineage: Eukaryota > Metazoa > Arthropoda > Insecta > Zygentoma > Lepismatidae > Thermobia > Thermobia domestica. Next base: position 244,508,708 of record NC_137454.1, read on the forward strand.
ATACTGATACATTTGCAAATGCACTTTGCGCTCTGTGGCCCCATATAACGTAGTCGCTAACGCTCTCGTCCTTGATGCGAGCGGTCTTAGATTCAATTCCCGGTGAGAACACTCGGTCGAAAAGTTATAATAGCTTCTTCAGGCCAGCTATTCTGAGTTTTCCTGGGTCTTCCTCATTCACACTAGAAAAAAGCCGAGATAGTTTCTAACATTCAGGTCCTAGGCTTCTTCTTTCCCCGTTTCCCGGATAGTGTGCTCGCCGAGGGACGTCATCTCTCATAATGACGGACTTAAAACCATAGATGGCGGTAATGCCCAAAAATGTTTATAAATAAATAAATAAATAAATAATCTTTGTACGCTGTTGTAAAGTCATCGTTGTACACTGCTGATCTTAATTGTGTTAAGTTATTCTTTACTTGCGAAAAGGAGCTTCAAAATAAAATACTTGCGATTTAAGTACTTGCAACAGATTACGAATGGTTCAGAACAGTGATTGGTTATTTCCAAACTAGATAATGTTGTAAGAAACAAGAAAATTGTTTGGATTTATTTTCAGTAATCCAAGAAGAAGTCAAACATAAATAATTTGGATCAATAATAATCCAAAAGCCATCCATGATCAAACAGATCAGTATTTATATAAAACAGTCATATTAAATATTCCACAAACCTAATTTCAATGAAATATTAAGTACGAAGTACGAGTTGTTTACTTGAATAATGTAAAGCAAACGTATGGTATATCAGAACAGAAGAATGTGAGAAACCGATTGAAAGTATGTATAAAAGCAAGCGATACTTCAAATCCTATTTTCATGCCTACTACATAGGCTTTTCTTCTGTTTTATATTTTAATAAATCTCCTGTTTTTAATCTTTTTCTGCTACTTCATCTATAAATAGAACACGAAACACATATACTTCTCAATGCTCTACTGTTGGTGGTGATGTGTTAGGGCAAATTCCGTACTGTGTGAGATGAAGTAGAAGGGCAGTGTGCAGTAAACTGAATAGACGGCGATACTGTAAAATGGGTTACCTATGTTTCTAAAAGAGGGCAACTTGCCACTCGGCTATGTTAAGCGAGAGTGACGAAAGTGGCAAGTGTGTCGGATATGTCGCGAGGGACAGTGTGCAAGGTGATGACGACCTATAAAACGCACGGCGAAACCACATCGGCGAAGAGAAAGAGTGGTTGGAAAAAAAAATTCAATGACAGGTCTCGTCGAGCACTAAAGCGGACTGTCACTCAGAACCGTTGAGCAACTGTGGTGCAAGTGGCGGTGGATTCAAGCAGTACCCTTCACAGTCTATTCGACAATCACAGTTCACCACTAGTTACATGACATGGGACATGCGGGGTCGAATTGCACTGGTGAAACCAACCATAAACGAACCATAACACTTTAGCTCCAAATTGTTGATAACGGACCATAAAGTTTAGCACCAGATTGCGGATAACAGACGATAACGCTTTAGCAGGACATCAGTGGTGCCGCTGATATTGAACATGGATTGTTGATGAGAAACGTGTGATGTGGTCGAATGAGTAATCGTTCATCTTATCTCAAACCACAGACTGTGTTTGTGTGTGGTGGACGCCCAAAGAAACATATAATCAGCAGTGTCTCTGCCCAACTGTGAAACATGGCTGAAGCTCTGTGATGTGTGATGCTGTGGACCAAAATATCATGTTTTTTCAGTTCGTCCTGTGATATCACTTACTGGTCGCGTCACTGCCCGTGATAATGTCGCTGTTTTAGGGAATCATATGCATCCTATGGTTCAGATTTTTCTAGACAATGATGCCATATTTGATAATGATAATGCGCCCATTCATACACCTGTAATTGTTGCAGTATGGTTTGAGTGATTTGAGATCAAGTTAAACGTCCTCCTTGGCCCGTCCAATCCTGATACCCTATATTTGAACATCATTAATCATCTGTGGTCTTTTTCCGAGACGCAAATCTGGTGCAATTTTCTTCTCCATTCTCTCTCACGGAACTGGGTGATTCATTACACGCGGAATGGTGTAATATTCCACTTGTTACGATTCACGATTTCTATGACTCCATTCCAAAGTCAGAGCTGCTTTGAGAGCGAAAGGTTGGATAATGCTATATTAATCCAGTAAGTTGCATTTTTTCAAGTGTTTCCATTAAATTGCATATATCCTCTCGAATTTGTTTTGACCCAGCTAGCTGTACAGCTCGGATTTATTTTGGGATATACGCAGTACTTGAGTCGGCCAATACAAATACTCGTAGCCCCCATTTGGTTGGCTTCTGTGGGTTGTAGCACTTAAAAACTATTCTCCCTTTGAACCCCACTGTACTTTCATCAATGCTTACATTTTGTCCTGGCACAAAAAATTCCCTAAACTTGTTGTCAAGATGTTCCACAATGTTTTTTATCTTTGAACCCCTTGCACGAACACCTTGTTGCATCTGAGGTGCTGGGGGGCACAAGTGAAGCATCCAAAAAATTTGAAAAACCTATCGCGGTTGAAAATGTCCTTATAAAATGAACATTTGTCCAACCATTCCTCTGAAAAGTAATCTTGTATGTTTCGTTTAGGATTTAGTGCCATATTTAGTATTACACTCCAAAATGCCTTCACTTCAGGACCTGTCATGTCATGCCAAGTGCACCAAATAGACCTTTTTTGTAGTGGCATTTGTATCTTAGACTTAGCATACCTCTTTGTTTCAATTGTAATTTCCTCAACCAAAGTGTCACTAAAAAATAATTGGAAAAATTCAATTTCTGTAGTTGGCCTTCCAACAACTGGTGGTTCATACCCGGAATTTGCTGTGAAGGGTATTTTTGGAAAATCTGCATCATTATTACCATAGGGAGTCCTATGTCCCTTGTCAACACATCACCTGTCACTTGGTCATCATTTTCGTTGGAATCGGAAGATTTATCACCACTACTTTCTTCACTCAAACTATCATTATCTAAATATTCACTACCACTATCATTGAAATCGGCATCTGCAGCTTCCAAAACACCTTGTATATCTTCGTTTCTCACAAACTCAGCCATCTTTAGTGTTTGTTTACATTTGTATATCGCTTTTCATTTGTTGAAAACTGTAGCAGGAATAGCCGAGTAAGGAGTTGAATAGACTGCCAAAAGATGGCAGAAGTTGTCTACTAAATCATACAAGCGGGGCTCTGTCGACATGCGAGTAACTAAAGCGTCAAAATTAGTGCGGGGTAGCCCCGACATACGAGCGGAAAGGAAAATCTCGAATGTCGGGGCTCTCGCCGCATTCGAGAGGAAAGGGTTAAGGTAAGATAACGTCTTTTAATATTATGGTAATATCTTACCTTCACTTTAGACTTGAAGTTGTTTAAGATAGTCATAAACCTAAGTTCTGGCTTCCTGTAAAACAAAGAAACAAGCAAATATCTGCAAAAAATCCTTGAATATTTGGTTAGATATTTATTCATATATGCAACAAAGAATTGGTGTTAAAAGCAATGTGAATTAAATTTTCAGTACGGAGGCAATCCGGTATCTTGCGCCATTGGTAATGCAGTATTGGATGTGATAGAAAATCAAAGATTAAGAGAGCGTGCCACTCGAGTAGGCAACCATCTTGTCAATTCACTTCGTTGCTTAGCTGACAAATTCCCAATCATCGGAGATGTCCGTGGAACTGGATTCTTTATTGGAATTGATCTAGTGAAAGACAGGGAAAGTCGAGAGCCAGCTACATCAGAAGCACAACACATAGTTACCAGGTAAGTTAATCTTTTCCAAATTTGTTATAAATTATACCAATAGTAAATATAGAAAGAATAAGGCAATAATAAAATGAACTACTTTGCTAAGGAAAGTAAGGCATTTTATTATTGCCTTATTCTCATGTGTTGATATTCGATTATTTATTTTTTTTAACTAAGTTCCAGATGAAACTGTTACAGCCAGGGACAGCTCTTAAGGGAAGTCACATTACTAAACATAAGAATGTTGTTGCTTAAAATTCAGATAAAGAAGGTTATCTGATATATACAAGAAATAGTACAGCAGATAAATTTTCTTTCCTTATTTTGAAGAGATAAAACCTTATTTTAACCAATGTGACTTTCCCCAAAGTCGCCTCGTTGTTTTTCCTTGGTTATTTTGAAGCGATAAAACTTTTATTTTAACCAATGTGACTCCCTCCCACCCCCCAAAGTCGCCTCGTCGTTTTGCCTTCGAAACAGTAAATAATGAAACCTTTTATGAAGAAAGTTTTTAGAAGGGACATGCTAACACACTTAGGATTTTAAGAACCATTTAACTTACTTTAAATTCTAATTTCTAAAAATTCTTGCACTTTCAAGCTTTCAGCTCTCCTCCCTAATTTTGTTCACGGAGGATAAAAATAGAAGTAAAAGAAATAAAAATATCAAAGTAATATAAAGAAGTAAAAGAAATAAAAATATCAAAGTAATATAAAGGAATGGACTCACCGGAGAAGAGCAGTAAAAATACACCATGTTAATTTCTGCCTGTCACTTATCAAGTAGATGCTTTTATTTCTTTACTTCCACTGTCATCCTCCGTGAACAAGGCTCTTGAGAAGAACCGAAATCTTGGAAGTGCAAGGAACTTTCAGGAATCTGAATTTAAAGTAAATAAAATGATTTTCAGAAAGAAGTCTTATCATTATCTTGAATTTAAAGGTATTATCTAACATTCATTGTTTACTCAAACCCTATCGGTAACTAGGAATGAATAAGTACAGTTTTTAAAAAATCAAAAACATTGGTGTTGGAAATATATTGACATGTGTTTCATCTTAATTTAAATCTGAATTTAAATACATTTCCATCTCAATTTAAAACCGTAACAGATATAAGACTTTATTTATTTATTTATTTATTTACGAACATAATCTCAGATGTAGCTGAACGCCAGTTTAATGATAACATAGGACAATAATAATAATAATAATAATAATAATAATAATAATAATAATATAACATCTAAGTAATAACAAGAAAGGTAGACCATAGCTGACTAGAATTTATCCATTAAAATGACGTAGTGCAGAGTTATATGCAGTTTCAGAATTAAATAAATCTACGGGTGTATGTGACATTTCGTTGTATAATTTAGGGAGCCTATACAACAGAGAGCGTTGAAGTATTGAGAGTCTAGGTCGTACTATATGAAAAAGATGTGTGTAACCACGTCTTTGTCTGAATGGAATTCAGAAATACAATTCTGAGAGTAGCGTTTCGGACCTGAGTTGGTCATGTGTGAGGTTGTACAGATATTTGAGATCACTGATTTTATGACGAGTGTCAGATAGTTGAATATTTAGTGTTCGAAACAATTCAGGTTCTATTATCGCACGTGTGCGAGGTACTCTGAAACACACTATTGTCAGGAAGAAGTTTAGAACTGTGTTTACCCGAGATAGGTTTGTAGGAGCTGCCATTGTCCAGATAAGTGAACAATATTCCATTTTAGGAAAAATTATTGCCTTATAGAACGTTGCTAAGGAAGAGATGTTCCGTATTTCTGTTAATCTGTACAGAAGTCCTACAAGACGCATCAATTGCTTAGTAATAGTGTTAATATTTTCTGTAAAAGTTAGTTTTGTGTCAAAAATAACTCCGAGATCCTTATGACTATTGATTCTCGTGATAGGCGAACTATTTATGTTTTATGTTGTGTGTACAATATTTTTCTTTAGGGAAAATGTTATGGATCTGCTCTTATAGGGATTCACTTTTAGGAGCCATTTCTTACACCAAGAAGAAAAATTATCTGTGTCGTTTCGAAGTCCTTTTCAGGAAAGAATTAAAACGACACGACCATTTTTATTCCATTGACAAAATGAAATGAAATATTCTACTTAATGAAGAACGACTATGCTAAGCTCAAGGAGACTAATGATAAATGTAATGGAAATAGAGATTGTTTGGTATAGATGAAAGTTCTACATATGAATAATTTTGCTTCCCCTATTTTTCTATTGAAGAAGCAAAATGTAATTCATATGAGGCGTTCCGAGTAGTAAGAGCGAACTCTGCAAAGACATATTTCCTAAAAATCCATTTTGAACAGTAAGAATAATCGTCCAATTATTTTGAAATATTTTCTGGTACGAGAAAGAGGAACGACTTCTACGAACTACGCATAGAGGCACGGAAAGTATCTGCCACGAAGTAGTTTGATATTACTACTCGAACAGCTTTAAAAGTAATTTCCGAGCATTGAAAATACACATAAATTTTGTCGAGTGTCTATCTAGAATACCTCATATATTTGTATTTTTTCTTTGTATGTATCTATTTATATTAAGTGTTGTAACTTGTATGGAATATACACTTGCGCTTGATCTGTGCTAAATTAAGTTAATTCTTTTCGTTTAACGAAAATATTGTTAACAATATTATATTTGATTAATACAAGTACAGTATTCATGGTTACTTCCTTGAGACATATTTTCTCAAATGTATTTTCGTGAAAGCAAGCCTTAATTGCTGTTATTATAAAATAAATTGAAAGGCATTCTATCAATACATACTGCCAGTAAGAAGTAATGGTCTTTATTGGAAGAGGAGCCCCAGGTAGCTACTGCTTTTTGACGTATCGTATTCTTATTACTTACCTTTCTAATAAAATTCATTATATAATGATTATTGATTTGGTTGAGGGTCTACTTTTTTTCCCGTGAACTCTTAGAATCTCAGAATTAATTTTTGACCAACTTATATTTTTTACTAATTCACTGTGAAAGTAAAAATCTCAGTTATAGTTACGTAATGAGTTATGACAACTAAACATTGAAACTTTAACATTTACAAACAGGTCATTGTTGGACTGTTAAGAAGAAAGAAGAAAAAAACGATGTCACTCATCTGCCATTTTGAATTGATGGGGAGAATCACTAGTCAGATCAGTGTCTGAGTAAGGTTTTAGGGAAGAAAGGAGAAAATACTAGAGAGAGGAGAGTGCAATCGGAAGAAAATAACTATTTAGAAATCAACAGAAGTAGCAGCTGGAGGAATAGTAAAAACAAAGAAATGCAAAAATAACCAATAAATTATATACTTTTAATCTCCATTATTGTACATTAGACATTTGGTTAGTTAATCTTTGCGGGATTAGGGAGTAGTCATGAAACTCTCCTTCTTTCAAGCATTTTCTCTCTTTAAACATATTCCAACATTGACTTGCCTATTCATTCTCCAGTCAAACGGTCAAAATATCTGATAAGTGACACATAACAGGATGCATTGTGATGGATCATATCTTTTCTGAACTTTAATATTTTGATAATGAACCATTCGTGGATCGAAAGTATCTGTTTCCAATACTTTAAATATTTGATATTTATAGACGTGTATATTCTTTCAAACATCATCCACCTTCTTAAGTCAGAATAGGAACTAGAACTTTTTAAATCCTGTTTTCTCTTTCTCACTCTTTTCACCTACTTCCTTTTATTGCTATCCTGAGATATCTTCGTGTTATAACTCTAAAACACTTCCACTTCTTCCTTCCGTCTGTATTTCTTTTTGAACTCTAACTTTCGATCCAAAATTCTCACGTACTCTCACATTCACAATTATAAATGACTGGAAGAAATAATATTAAACAGCAGTATATATATTAGAGATGAAAACATATAGAAAATCCGTATGTGTTTGATTTTCGCAGAAGCCTTTTTCTAGTTGTAGATCATGTAGTACCACGTGAAACCATGTTTATGATTTCTAAAATACAGAAAATTAAATTCATTTTTCTTTTAATTGTAGAATGAAGGAAGAATTTATCTTAGTAAGTGCTGATGGCCCACATAGAAATGTTCTGAAATTGAAGCCTCCAATGGTGTTTAGCCATGAAAATGCGGACCATTTTGTAAAGATCTTAGAGGAAGTTTTAACAGAGATGACCGATACAGACGTAAGTGCATTATTATTTTGTTTTGTTTTGTTTAAGGAAAAGTGGAAAGTATTCGTAAGTGTTCGTTTACGTGAAGTTATTCTGTAATTATATCACATTTGTTTTCCGTATTCAGTTTTTTAATAGTTGATACCTTAGTGTACTTTCTGTTCATCAATAATGGCAAGCATCATCCTTGAAATGAACAACCTCTTTATGAAGTGTTCGCAACAAAATAATACGTCTTTGATTGGTATCGAGTTTATAGTTCACTTTACTTTCTGAGTCGAAACTATTTATTCCATGAAAATCAAACAAATGAATGCTTATAATAACATAATTCTATCTGTACAATAATAAAGTTCTGATGTAAGGACATACTGAAAGGGGTGTGGATGCGATCATTTATATATGGATAAGAAAAGTTTTTTAATTAAGTAGAAAGTTATTATAAAATAAAAATTATTAAATGCAACTTTGCATAAAGATAATATTTGTTCATCATACACCTTAAACAACAGATCTGAAATGCAAACAAATAAGAGTATGGTATGAACCTCCAAATTATAAAATTTAACGTTATTATATAAAGAAGTTGTGTCCATAAGTTAAGAAGGGATTCGCTAAGACACAGAAAATCCTGCTGTAACAGCGCATATTATTTTGGACGATGGCATCTTACTCTCTGCCCTCTGAGGAATAGAAGTTCCCTCAAGATCAGTCCTCAATTGTTCTACGAAAACAACATTGGTCAATGTGGAGCAATTGTAATCTTAAAGAGATGTAAGTCTTGGGCTTTTGACTATATGTTTATCATTCGAGGCTATATGTGGCCAATTTATGGCACAAAGAGCACAGATTTACGATTTTCTTTGCGGTAAGATAATTCGAAGATTGGATAGAGGCTAAAATCAGATAATAGTTATTAAAAATCTCAATACTTCTCTCGGCGGCTTGGTTCGACGCCTGTGACATACGATTCCACTCAACCAGAAAAGCAATTACAGTATTGAAGACGTCACGCAATATGTATAACAGTAATGATTTCTCCAGCATCATTGTGTCTGACTTTTCTGTAGTGCATTTGGATCTGGGCACGCTCCATAAAGCTTATCTCGATGCGGAGATATTAGAAGCTTAGGTCCTACAGTGTCCGAACTGGCCACTGCGCTGAACATAATTCAACTTTGTTGTGCATGGTTGGAAGTAGAATGCCTGGTTGTGACACATAATATTACACCACAGACCATTATCGAGCTTAGAAAGGCTTTGTTTAAGAATAGAATTCATTACCTCAGAAAATCCTGAACAACTTTTGCAACAGAGCGAGTCTCACTCGGTATGAAGCAATTCTATGTTCTGTATATGTAGGATGCAGTCTCAGATGGAGTCCGCCTTTCCATGTCTCGTAATGATATTTTACTAAGAATGTGAACTGACATACATCTGTCTAAGTATGTGTATATATGTTCCTTTCATCCTCTTGGACTCACTTTGCACTGTTGTATGAATTCCAATATAACATTCCTTGAACATGAATTACTTCATGCAACTTTGAGTAGTGTTGTGCTCAGAACACATAAGAGCTATTAAAATTACACGCATAGGAAATTAAACAATCATTTCACTTTAAATTACACAGCCCCCTTCCCCCCAGCCTCACACATAAAATAAAATAATAATAAATAAAAATAAATAAAAATTCTGTGCACCGGATCCCATGGTATGTATTCGATGTATTTTGTTACACAGAATCCAAATTTCGAATCCTTAGGACGATTGACCATGTCAATTTTATTTTATGTGCGTAAAATGTGTCTCTTCCCTATCCAAAATCGCTTAAATTTTTCGCCCATAAAAAATTGACACGCTCAATCGTCCTGGGGTTTCGAAAGTTGGATTCTGTATAACAAATGTATCAAATCCATACCCTGGAGTCTAGTGCACCAAACTTTTATTTATTTATTTATTTGTGTGTGTGTGTATGGGGGGGAAGCTGTGTTATTTTTCGGGTTTCCTCTGGAGCCTTGTTCACAAAGGATAAAAGTAGAAATAAAAGAAATAAACACATCATGGAAATACGAGTGTAGTGTCAGATTTTACCAGGGGTGATGTGAGCAAGATTGGCCACAGACATAAGAATTTCACGTTTTTTTTTAATTAGTATATTAGTATAACATTTATTAAAAAGCATGTGTTTCATGCCCCTGCTCTCTCCGAATGGCGCGCTGGAATGAACTTACAGTGGAAAGGCAATGAAGAAACGCCTTATTAAACACTGTCTGTCAGTCGTCAGGTAGATATGTTTATTTCTTTAACTTCTACCTTGGGGGCCGCGGTGGCTCAGTGGTAGAGCGTTCACCTCTGGTACATGGGGTCCCGGGTTCAAACCCTGCTCCCGCCAAGTGAACTTTGTGGTGGATAAACACCGTATGCATGGGTTTCCTCGGGGTTCATTCGTTTCCTCCCACTTTCTTCATTCCACCATTTCATTCATTTCTCATAATTACCGTCTCCTTTAGCCTAATCGACATAACCGTGGGACGTAAAACTCAAAAATTTCATTTCATTTTAACTTCTACCTTTATGCTCCATGAACAAGGATCCAGGGTAGAGTTAATAGCTTGGAAATTCAAGTATTTTTCAAGAATTAGGGTCTAAAGTGAGTAAGTAAGTTAGGTTATACGAGATTTTCTTTTTAAGTAATTAGAGTTTTTTGTTTCCTTATGTAGCTGCCAGATAAGCAGAGAAGCCTCAGAATAACAAGTCCACAAGATGAAAAGAAGATCGAAAAGTCTGATCTAAACGAAGAGCCCAATGAAAAGAAAATTAAAATGGACGAGGTAATAACAACATTTGGTGCTTTAGTATTAGTTACTCCTTTTATTTAAGTATTGAAAGTAAGATTAGATTTCATTGATATCTTTAAACGTCTGTGGATTTTTAATTGGCTATATCTTTCAAGTATTTATTTGTCTTTTTTGTCTTAAGAGGATTTACTTTGGTTAAAATTAATGTTGATTCAAATCTGGAATAGTCAACTATAAAAATTTATTCTCTTTCTTTTAAATTTAGTTTCCATGCTAAAAAGTTATAAATCTTAATTGATCTCTCTTATTTTTCTTTACTTCTCTCTTAAAAGATCTTTCATTAATGCGTTCCTTTTTCTTTTTTCGTTCCTTTTCTTCTTTTTGCGTTCTTTTTCTTCCGTTTAATACTTCATATTTATTTTGGCAACCATAATGTGCTTAAATAAATCTAGTTTATTCCGATTTTCTTTTACTTTTCATTTTATACCCATGTCGGTAGCATTATTCAAGGAAAAATACAAAATCTGACCACAGTAAAATTCTTATAGTAATCATTTGTGTTTCAGTTTCGGCAAAATGGCTTCAGGGCCCACCCTAGGCAATTTGCCGTCCCGCTTTCTTCAAAAATAACAAATTTTAAAAGCTAAGATTTTAAGTATACTACCTCATCATGAACAACAAAGAAGAGGGAAAGAGCACTCGCACTCGGAAAGGACTAAACTCTACAGATACAATCTCGTTATGTCTTTTTTAAAAATAATAATCTATTATGTTACTGAAAGATAAAGGAGACTCACCTGTAGAGGAAAGATGATAATCCTTTTAACTGAATTCAGCATCGAGCTTCAATTTCAATATGTCAGTATACAGTTACAGTACAACTAACTCTTTTATCTTTATTTCTTGATTTTCCTTCTACATCTGTTAAAAATTTTAAAAAAAAGTTTTCACCTTCAATGATAAGGAACTTGTTTGTGACGAAGATAAGACTAGTTTTCATGTCACTAAGTGGAACATGTGTTCGCTACTGTTCGAGAATTGAGTTCTTGTGTTTGACAATAATCAAGCAATTCATGCTGGGATTTGTTTGATTATTTCCTTTAGTACTGTCCATGTGACCTTAAACTAACGCGACCTAAACATGGTTTATGAAGGTAGTATTCAAATAGGTCAGATTAATAAACTTAACTACCATCATCATGAAGTTTGCTTCCAGCAAAAAATATTTATTTTAAATAATATAGTTATGACAGATTTTGCCGCTCCTCGAAACTTACCACCTCGTGCAAATGCACGTGTTGCACATATGATAGAGTCGGTCCTGAATGGCTTCCGAGAATTGCTTTATTATATCACCTTGCAAACTCTTGACTATTCAAGTAAATACTATTTCGTAAGAACTAGAAAATCATTTGTGGTATTTTGAAAAATGTAAATAATATGCTTCATTTAGTTATTTATTCTTTTTTACTTAAATTATCTGCTTTTTGTTAATGTATTAAGAAGTTACCAACTTCTTATGGTTGGTTTCATCCTTATTATACACCGTGATTCAAAAAGACTATATGTATTGCACACTTATGCTGTCGAAACTACTGACCACTAAACAGTACGGGACTCCTATGGCGGAAGATAACGTTGTCTAATTTCTATCAATTGTAGCTAGACCGATGGTGTAGCACTTTTTGACTTCACAATCTCCACTACCTCAGTTCGAGTGAAAATAGCGATTCAACAGCAGAAGGAGTTCTGTTTCGTCGAGTTAGTTAAGTAACAGTACAAAAGTTTCCGCGTGAAGAACCAAATCTATCCTTCTAATGAATAGAACATTTCCAGATAGTATAAACAGTTTATAGATACAGGTGTTATGTAAACAAAATAGCCCTGGCAGGTCGTCTTGTCTGAAGAAAATAATCCGAGTTGCTTTCTTAATATACCCTTCAAAATTAACTTGTTGTACAAGTCGGAAGTTGCAACCACCTCAGACAGTTTGGCAAGTGCTGAGACATCGCTTGGTTCTGAATAAGTACGTGAAGCTGTATAAGTAGCAACTAGTATATACGCTGATGGTTGATGACAAAGCAAAAAGAGTGCAGTTTATTGGCCAGATATACGATGCTGTTGAAGAGAGCAACAGTTTCACTGGACGAATTGTGTTCAGCGACAACGCAAATTTTTATCTTAGGGATAAAGTAAGTAAACATCAGTATAAACAGTATACAGATTATATAAATCGTGATGTTCGAATTTGGAACCTATTAAACCCACATCTAGGCTTACGTTGAACGGGAAAGCTATTCGTCAAACATCAATATGTTTTGTGCAATGTAACGTTCATCTGTATACAGCGCTTATTTTATTTGATGATAAAACTATTAGTGGTGAGAACTACGTTGCTATGTCACAAAAGTGGCTGTTTCCAAGACTAAATGAAGATCTTGGAATCTTCATTTTTCAACAAGGTTGGATTCCTTTGCCACAATTTCTTAATGAAAAATTTACCGAAACGTTGGATTGATCGTCAAGGAAATAACGACTTGACACTTTTTCAGGTGCGGGGGTATATTAAGAACATCATTTATATACCACTATTACCAAAAATTTGGAAAAGCTGAAAAATTGAGTTACTACTGCCCTAGAGTCCGTGAGGATGGACATGCGTGCCCGATTTTAGGAAGAACTTGAATGCAGCTGAAATGATGTTCCTGCCAGTGGCGAACATTGAATATGTATAACTATCTATAGATAAACGTTAGACATAAATTTGAAAAGTTCCAGTGTTGCACAGCTATTGTTTTTAAAATATACCTGTTTTAAATACTTATGTTCTTTTAAAATCATAATGCATTATAAACATTTATATCAGTGAGCATGTATAAGATACATTTGCTATGAGTGACAGAAGCACAATTTCATACTTTACAAAATAAGTAAAACAAATTATATTAAAAATAAAATGGAAGATGGTGATATAACTAACTATAAATTCGTTATTATTGTGTTCACAATTATTCAGAACAATAGTAGAAATAATGCATACTATTGCCGCTGTTATAATCTATTGAAAAATTTTGATCTTACCATTCACTCACTTCGAACCCACCATCCGGAACAATCTTATGTTTCCAAATACGTGAGTGCCAGAAATAAAGAGAAATATTTCAATTGAATGGTGAAAAGACGTAGCCTACACTTGATAATATAAAAACACAACATCTTTACTTAAAGTCGCGCCAATGTTCTGTTTATTGATGCAGTTATTGAAAAAGATATGAATTTAGTTAATTGAGTTTGAGTTTAGCGTTTCTTTTAGCACCGAGGCTATATGAGAAGTAGATCTTTAGTTAATATGAGATCCGAACCACATCAGCATCCACTGGGAATCTAACTCGGGTGTCTCGCCTAACAGACGCTACGCTGACTATATGACCACAAGAAAGCTCGAAAAAATTATCAAGTATAGACTGGATATATTTGCATTTTTAAAAAACGTTTCTGTAATGCTGTACCTCAAAGGTATAAGATAGGTTGTCACATATATAAAATTTTATATCTTCTTGAAGAACAGTAAACATAATCTGGGCGAAGGATAGAGGCTTTTAAAGCAGAATTCGAGTAGCGCTATGATTTTGTTCGTGAAAAAGGAAAAGAAGAGAAAACATGATCTTTTTTCCACGAGACTAATATAAGAACATTCGACCGTTTATCATTCACTATCTACTTAATTATGAGATTTTGAATTTCAGGTTTCATTCCACTGAAAAGAGCACATCGAATTATATATAGACCAATGAAAACATCATTTTTTAAAAGAAGTAAACCCGACCTTTTACTTCCGAGGTACAGAATATTTGTTTTAAATAACAATAGCCGCAAACATGCACTTCTTGTTGAATTTGTTAAGTTTAAATAACAGTAATACTCTACTTATGTAGGACCATTTAAACTGAAATGATGTATGTTTTGTAGACACGTTTTTTCCTTTCTTTCTAATTTCAGAGCACACAAGGAGAAACGAAGATAGCTTCTTGAAGAACAGGAAATATAATCTGGGCGAAGGATCGAGACTATTAAAAAGACCTACTTGTCACTCTTGAGAATTTCAAAAGTTGTTTCCTCTCTCAAAGAGAGAAAAAAGGCAACTGTTAGATTTGAGATGCTTAACAGATTGCTATTGTTAAACAGAAAAAAGCGTTACAGAGATAGATTGTCACGTACTTAGCTGAAAATAGATGTTTACTCAATTATTCCTCTTATGATTATGACAGGACAAGTTTTTCATAAAGCTCAGTTTTTCTTTTAGATATTTCTTGTATTTCAAATGTTGTATTTTGTAACATATTAAAGCGTTTAAGTTTATTTTTAAAAAAGTTCAGTTATGTTATGAATCACAATACTTTTATATATTTTGAGATTATTTATGAAAGAACATGTTCAGTACGTGGTAGAAATTTGAGGAATAGCACAAACTGTTATTTCCGAGGTCAAAGTGCTTAGATATATAGTATTATTGAATAAATTCTTGGTAATCTTTTAGAATGATTACTTCTTTATTACAAGATATATTAAGCCTTTACTTTATGCGAAATGGAAAAGAAATATATATATATATATCGAGAGAGAGAGAGAGAGAGAGAGAGAGAGAGAGAAAGTTCAGCAAGAAGTATTTTCTTAAAAGGAGTCTAACAGATTTGCGCTGACAACGAGTAAAAAATATAGAAGAAAAGTCAATGGTTGAATTCATCTAAAATTCATATATTTTAAATATCGTATCACTGAGGAGAGATTAAGTTAAAACTACTAAATAATTAATTTTGTGAAATTTCAAATGAATTTGTTGATAATATTTTCATAAATCAACGTCTGTGAGTTATTTTAGTACAAATGTTTTTTTTAAAAAATATGAAGAAATCGGTTATTTATAAAATTAGTCACCTTAAGAAGATAGTTTTCAATGCATGTTTAAAGTATCAACACATGATCTGTACTTTTAATTAGTTTCAAAACATTATAAAATAACGTACATGTTTAAATAATATTGAGTAATTATGGTTGGTATTAAATAATTCAGTGTGTTTTAAGATAATACTCATGCCGTATTTGAAATGTTCTATTAAAAAAATGTTCTTCTCTTCTTTTATTGCTTGTTGTCTTTTATCATAATGTTCGTGTAAAGAAATTTTAAGTCGATAGTTTATTTATAAAAAAAAGAAAGAAAAAGAAAGATGAATAAGAGAAAATTTTCATCGATTTCCAAACAACTGCTAAACAAATACAAAGTATAACATTGCAAAGTCTAGTTTTTATTAGATGGATTGTTTCTGTGCAATTACAAATAAAATAAACATTTTATAAGATGCTACTATAATCATTTTTTTTTTGTCAGAGCAAATGAGTAAGTTTCGTATTTCAGAAAATATGTTAATTTATTAATTGAACTTTATTGTATGTATGCATGTGTGTGTGTATAAGAGGAATGAATAGATACTCAATTTATGCTCGATTTCATCCATGCACGATAGGTCTGTAAGTAATGCTCCTCGGATATAAATGACCGATTGAATGTGAGATTGAAGGGGATTTCCAAGATTGCAGTTAATGAGGCAGTAGAAGCTGAATTTTATTAGAAAGTTTAACCTTTTATAAGTGACCACATTGTCCGCGTTAAGAAAACTAATTTAATTAGAAAGTTACTTGTTAAAGGAGATATGCCAAATATATTAAAAAAAAAAATACTTGGAAAAATTGGGTCGGCAAACAAAGGACACACTTTCACTGTACCGTACTAAATGAAAATTACTTTTTTTTTGTTTAAAAATTCATATCAGTTAATAAATTTGTAACTTACAGAACAGGGAAATTTAAATATTTTTATTTAATCTTGATATATATTTTCTTTGTTTTTGAAGTTAATGACATAGTATATATTTGAGAAGATATTGGTATATTACAAAGCAACACATTATATTGAATAATTAGAAAATTGAAGTGGAAAGTTCACAATAAACAATAAAATTAGAAATATTTGTATAACAAATTTCTGCTATATTGAGAGAAGTTCTCACTTAATTAGTTAGTTATCTTTTCACTTGTAGTAGTTGTTTCTACTTTCTGTTCTGATAATTCATGTTTGTGTTAGACATAGTTTCTATTAGTTATTTGTTGGTTCTTAAAGAAGAAATATACTGTATTTATTTTGAGAAGTTTGAAGTATATTATAGCTATACTCAGAATTTTTCTAATATATATATATATATATATATATATATATATATATATATTTCTTATTGGTAGCGTTAAATTAATCATATAAGTATACTTGTTTGTTAAAAAGACATACATTTATTATTTTAGAAATTGTTGTAGTTATAAATAAGAGTATTATGTATTTTATACAAATATTAATTGTGAAAAAAAAACTTTGTGTATGAGAGTAGCTATGAGTGCACTTGCGTATGTTGTAGAGTGAATGAACGGGTTACTCATGAGTGAGTTCGAAAATGTAATTTTATAAATACTTACTTGGGTCGCGCAAAACAGAGTAAAATTCAATATTTATTTTTTAATGTTAAAATATTAGATAGATAAAATAAGAATATCGAATGCCTTAAAGTAGCTTGTCATGCTTTCTGTTTCGAAAATGCAAACAGTCATTACTATGCTATAATAAACCATATTAGTGTTCATTTATGATAAACAATGTTATTCTATTCTCTGATATAGAAGACAAATCATAGACTATCATACAAACAAACAAAAGAGTAGAAAAAGAAAACTTTGTTGTAATCACTTTCGCTAACACTTCATTAGATTAGAATGGAAGGAATATGAAAAATAAACATTAACAAAATATGAATATCTTAGTAAGGGAAGGAAGGGGGAGACTTAGAGAATGGAAACATCATGACGAAAATCTGACATTACTCAGAAAATCTTTTTTGTCTTCTTCTTCTTCTTCTTCTTCTTCTTCTTGGAAACTTCCTTTTCTTCCACTAGTTTTCCCTGTAATGAACTGTCAGGGGAAGCAATTAAAATCTTCTTGTACTTGTTTGATAATATTTTGACTGATTTCTGGCAATTAATTTGTTTTCCTACGCACACTTCGGAATTAATTTATTTTCAACTATATCATTTGTTTGTATAGCATGCTCGAGAGTTTTTTTATATCAACATTTCATAAGCAGTCAGCCTAAAAATTTAACTTTTGTCTGGGATAAATAGTCATATAATTTTCTTTATACTCAATAAAATTTAAAAAACAGTGTATGTATTAATATTATCATACTAAGAAACAGTAGATTTTATATAATTTTCAGGTTCTGGCTTTCTGTAAAGGAGCTATTTTCGATCCTGGAAAACAACCAAAATTGTATATGCGACACAAACTTATAAATTAACTAAATATAGAAATACTCTTACATTGTTATATAATAGCTTGTTTCTTCAAAATATTATTTTGTGGTTTGTTTAAAATTGTAATGCACTGTGATTTGTGTGCCTCTGTAAATGAATAAGATTTTAAATATCACCAGATTAAAAATAATTAATCGCCCTTTCTTTTGTTACTTGAATAGAGTTAGGTTTTTATCTTACCTATCAACACAAAATGTAGGTTTAATCATATTAAACGTTATACAGGGTTCGACAGGAAAATCTGACGGTTTCTGAAATCATAGCCCATCAGGGGCGTCATTTAGGGGGGCAGAGAGGGGCAATTGCCCCTCCCCCTGAGTTTGAGATTTATATATATTTTATCAACAGAATAGTAGTAAATCAGTGAAAAACGTGAAATTTTACTTATATCAAAGGGTCTTGCTCCCTCAAGCAAAATCTGAAATGACACTCCTGTAGTCCATCCGTCCGAGATCGTAATAATAAAATAAATAAATAAATTAGAAAATAGAACCTGGATGAAGAAACTAAATTTTAAAAGTGACGTCACCAAAATCAGAACCATCACTACAAACCACTCTTACAATCTAACACTGAAATTCCAAGCGGGACGTCGGACCCTGCTTTGTAGAATTACCACTGTATCCTTACGAATTTAAGGTTTCAGTTCTTTTGTAGTGTCTGTTGTTCATGAAACTTCCATAAATGACACTCCTTGGTTAAAAAAAAAAAGAAGTTTGTTTCAAATTACAATATTGTACTGCGATTTGAAAACCATCAGATTCCCTGCTGGCTCCTGTATCTTCTCTTTTGTCTATATTTGTCATTTGCGATGGCATCAGAAAATTTTACATTTATTTTACCTTCATTCGATACGGTAGGTAGATTTTATGAACACAAATGGACAGAATTTATATTTTGTGTAGTTTGACTTTTACAATGTGAGTGATAGTATTAGCACTATCAGCATTGTAATATTCGGAGAAACCACGATAACATGATGATTTTTATTTGGTCTTCGGCAGCGTTTAACGCAAGAAGAGTACTATTTGTGGTATAGAAACAAGGTAAAATAGTAACTTGTGATTACTGAAAACGATCAGTATCTTGAACAAACTGGAACAGAAAAATTGAAAATACTGAATATGGAGTAACACCACCACCACCACCAACACCGACACCAACAACAACTACAACTATTACTACTACTACTACTACTTTTATTATTATTATTATTATTATTATTATTATTATTATTATTATTATTATTATTATTATTATTATTATTATTATTATTATTATTATTATTATTATAAGTAGTAGAAGAAGAAGAACGATAAAACATTCGTTGCGTAGTTTACAAAATAAATATTCATTGTGACTGGGCTCCAGTTTTTTAAACTAAAACAACTGGAACATTGTATGAAAATTTATACTAAAAACGGGATATCCTATGAAAAGTTACCGTACAGTCAAAGTTATACATGTACTTTTTGCTGAAATATCAGAATTAAGTCAACATTCACCAAAAGCGATATTTCTGAAAAATCACACTAATGTTACTTATTTATATTTTGGAGAAAAATCTGGACATTTGGAGGTTTGAACAACTTTTCTAGGGGACAGATGAGGGCAGATGATGCAAATAAGGATTCCTTCTTGAATCATTCATGAAGTTTCGGAAATGGCTACTCACTCTCTCTTTCTTTAAATAACGATATGTACTGTATCTACATAAGGAGGAGGTAAACACTAATGCCTTTGCATTGAGTGAAATATTTTCTAAAGTGATCTATTTTCATGTAACCTTAAAGTGAACTAATTACACTATTCTACAAATTTTACCAAGTTCTATGTAACAGACATACCTTACTAACGCACTCTATGGCCTATGACCAATGCCACATTCACGAAAGCTCCCTATTGACTTCTGTCCTTAGCCAACTGGATCCAGTTTTTGCTTTGCATTCGTGTTTATGAGAGATCAATATTAATATTTTAAAATGTCTTTTGTTGTCAGGATCGGTAGAGTCATGTACGCGAGATCTTTGAATTTCATCCCTTTTATTATGAGAACCACTAAGTACAATAATGTTAACAAAAAGAACAATTCCGGAGATGCAATAGTGTCTCTTATTTCTGTCTTCCAACTTCTAAGGTGTGGCTATACAGAGATTATTGTAGAGAGGCTCCAAGAGCCAGGCAACCGACCAGAGCAGGCTAACTAGATAGGAGGCTCTAGCCCAACGCAACTGGGTAGGATGTTCTCGGCCCAAGATAGCCAAGAAGGTAGGAGTACCGGTACGCTAACCACTTAGTCAGGAGAGAGATCTTTGTTTATTAGTGTCACATAATTAAAATATTTCTCTTTTTACTTTGCATTCCTATTTATGAGAGATCGATCTTAATATTGTCCTTCAATTGTTCAATTGACTAATCCCGACTGCGCCTATTTTTTTTTTTTTCCAATTGGAATTCTGGTTAAAATTTTGAAAATGTTTTTTCTCAGTTTCTCTCTTTCTGGCTACTTGACCTGTCCTCCTGAGTCTCCTAGATTTGATAATCCTAATAATTTTATGTAAACTGTACACAATATGTAGTTTCTCGTTATGAAGTTTCCGGCATTACCTATTCCATTCCCTCTTGGATCCGAATATTCATATCTCAGAATCGTATTTTCAAATACTTTCAGTCTGCATTCTTCCGCCAGAATAAGCGACCATGTTTTGCAACTGACAGTACTACAAGTCTAAGTATCGTTTACATATTTTAAACTTCAAATTTTTCGACAGAATTCGCAACGAGAAAAGAATTTGGACTGAATAACTACAAAATTCTCTGCTTTCGGCCAGTTTATTTCTTTGTAGGTACGGTTTTGCTCTATTAATATTAATCTTAGATATTTGAGGCGCCTAGTATCAAACCCCGTCACATCCATTTCACTTAGTTTCAAGTAATCTCACAAAACGTGCAGTGAAGCTCCATATACACGTGTACAAAGTTCCATAATTGAATTAGTTTTTTAGTATGAAATATTAAGCTTTTAAACAAAATTCTGTTTCCATGGAACTCCTTTAGATCAAACATGTAATAAGCGACATGTAACTCAATTTTGGTATTTAAAAAAAGGTGGCTTTTGATACTAGGTGCTTCAGTTGAAAGTGACTATTTTATTGGAAATATTACTTGATATTTTAACGTATCCATAATTTGCAGTATTACGCTCACGACGAATTTCCACGTATTTAGCTATCTCAGCGTTTGCTTCTAATTCAATGTCCCTGCAGACGTTTATAGAAACCTCTACATTTTTTCTATTGTCCTCATACCATCCCATATGAGATTGGCATCATCTGTATAAGCCAGTGGTCGCCAAACTTATGAAGTTTCTGAGGTGCCATACCGGTGAGTTACCAATCGAAAGAACTACTAACTTTTTTTTTTTTAATCCTACATTTGTTTATTGCCTATAAATTTACATTTTTAATAAATTCGAAATTAAACTATCCAAGTTAGCAAATGTCTAATATACACATGAAAAATATAACGTGCACAACCCCATCCGTATACAATCAACTGTGAGATGAGGCTTACAATGGCAGTTGCGCGGGAGAAACAAGCAATTATTATCGCCAGCGCCCCTGCTGTTAGCGTCAGCTCAGTGCAGTAATCAAGGTTAGCCAACTGGAGTGTTAACACGATTTACCGAAAATATCCCCGCGAGCTACTAGTAGCTCGCGATCGACGATTTGGCGATCACTGGTATAAGCCATAACCTAGTGAGTGTCATTTAAGTCTAGTATTTGGTATCTTTATTTTTTATAGTATGTCTCAGAACAAAATTGAATAATAATGGCGACAAATCCTCCTTGTTTCAGGCTAGTCCACACTCAAAAGTTTTTGAACAAGTATTTCCCTGCTTGGGATTTTCTTCTAGTTTCATTCTAACTTCTTGGTATTCCAAATTCGGTAAGAATGTTGCACAGTGTTTTCCTCTTAAGTTAGTTGTAGGCCTTTCTGAAATCAATCAATAATTGGTTAGCAGGGTGTTGTACTTTTATTTCGAGTATTTGGCAAATGACAAAAATCTGGTCGATAGTCGATCGATTTCACCTAAATCCGCACTGCTAATTTCCAATAATTTTATCTCCGTATGGTGTCAATATTGCTAACAATGTTTGACAAGATTTTATAGGATGTTCGCAAAAGACAAATTCATCGATAATAATTATTACTATAAGTTCTATCATCTTGTGAATTAGAACAATGATTCTTTTCATTCTTATGGCAAATCCTTCTTCTGGATGAGACGAATCCGTATATGTATCTCGTTCCATTATTTATTTCTCCAGCTCAAACTCAGCGAGAATTTTGTTTACATTTTGAGATTTGTGTTTAATATCTTTATAGCAAATTCAGTTTCTGTTCGTTTAGGCTCTGAAATACATTGTCCTACCTTATACATTTCACTTTCTCCACAAGCATGAATTTTTCGGCTGAGTGTTTAGCAAATTATCAAAGAAATCCATCCATGTATTCAAAATATTATCCGTATCTGTGAGAATTGTTCTGCCTGCTTTCTTTAATATATAAAAATGAGGTTGATAGCCGTATGGATGCTTTCATACTTGTCCCGATATTTTTATTTTTGCAGTTATTAATCTAACTTCAGCTTTGAAATTAAAATCTGTTCTAAAAGTTTTCTGCCAATATCAATTAAATTTTGTATAATTCTATGCGAATGTTGTAGCGAATACAAATTTGCCTTTTTTTCTCTTTCTGCTAGTTTAGTGCATTCCTGGTCGAATCGTTGTTCCTACATATTTCTGCCTGTAACTTTTATTTTCTGAAATCTTAGTGCTATTCCCAATTTCTAAACTCTTTAAAATGGATAATCTATTCGACATTTCACCAAATAGGAAAACAAAAATTGAAAAATTATGTTTTTTTCAGAGCGTCATGGGAATCGAGTTCTACGAGTTTTGTTTCATTATGACAAATTTTATGGAGTTCGGCCACTGTCTCCATTGTATATGTAAATAGGCAAAATTATCTTTTTACCTTTTAATTATAGGCCAAAATGCTATGGATACTGCAAGTTTGGCTCCAATCGTCCTGGTCCTTCCAGAATAGTAAATCGAAGAGCCGAAAACCTGACCGAAACCCACCGGCGCCAATCGGAAGGTGGTGCCCAAAAGAGATACGCCAAAATCTTACACTTCCTTTTGTACATAAATGAGATTTTTGTTGCACAAACGCACACAACGATGATGCACTGATGATTGGGACCAGTATGCATTAATGGGAAGGGGGGAGGTGATGTCTTAATTAGAAACGTCAATGTCTCACACTTCCGGTTATGCACAGACAAAAATTTTGCGTACACAAACTTGCACAAACGGTTGAAACTATTTTATAGCAAATCGGCTGGCGCTTGAACTAGATACGTCAATATCTCATACTTCCTGTTGTGCACAATCAAAAATTTTGCATGCACAGAGGTGCACAAACGATGCATTAACGATTGAGATCATTTTGGAATCAATTAGTGGGGGTAGAGAGCTGTAATTTACACAGCCCCCAATTAATTTTTGATATCTTTATATTGTTTTGTGCATAAACGCCAATATTGCGAACACAAACGTGCACAAATGATGCACGAATATTTGAGACTATTTCGTTGAAATTTGGAAGAGGCGGGAAGCTATCTAAAAGGATTGATTAACTTGTTATTCTAAGAGAAATGCTTCGGTCAATAGATAATATTTAGTTTTGTATTAAATTAATACTAATAATAGCAGCGTCCGGCATTAGTTCTAGAAACTATAGTTAAGTTTGTTCAATCATCGATCCTTACGCCATTAGCCACGTCAAGGGCTGTATGCACTCTAGATCGATTTCAGTATTTTAATTCTTCACAAATATCATACTATCACGTATTGTTAGAATACCGAAAATAGTTTGATTCTATAACAATAGTTCGTCTCGTTGGATACGTTAAGAATGTTTCTATTTTGTAATTAGCAAGTATGAAATAAACTCCATCATAATGGCTATTCAGTTAAATTCTACTTATACCTGATGTACTGCAGGAATTTGTAACTACATGAACTTAATCAAGAATACCAAAGGTAACAGTCTTTTAAATATTAATAGATACTTCAGTTGAAATTATACGAAATTAACTTAAGCATGCTTTCGAATTTGAATGTATTCCTTTAACACGATTTATTATTTACATTTTATTACTTATTTTCTACTCCAAAACTAAATATATAAATAAGATAATATATTAAGGAGATACAATGACTCAATGAAAGCGGTTGTTAAGGTCTTGTAGTAGCTGCCAAGGATGCAGAGATGAGCGGGGGCTAGTGGCCTCTGACTCCGCGTTGGGTTGCTGTGATAGGGATCAAATCCTGGTCTCTCTGCTTCGTGAATCAAAATGCAAATCAATCTCTTTATTTACTTAAGTATATCAAATTGTACTTAGTTCGGTCTGTGGGGCTGAGGCGTGCACAGCGTTGGCTGGTGTGGTTGTTAGTCGCATATCCAGGTTAACAGTTCTTTTGTTTGTTAATGTTATAAAATTTGTATAGGTGAGACCTTGAACAGCAGTCTCTTTTTATTACGCCTTTCGGTTATTTGCAAACCGTCTTAAGAAATGGTCAGTTTACTAGTAAATAACCATCAGAATTAATTTTCGCCTGTTGATAATCGTCCTGCGTCTATCAAAGTACATCAATGGATTGGTGATACTTTTAATTTATCGCCGGACAAGGTCATTTCTATCGAAATGGATTTCAATGGAAAATATTATATATTAAACTATTACGTCAAATTACTTACGAACAAATACTACATTATTCTCAAGATAAAGTGGTTTATAATGATCCAGACAGCAAATTTGTTTTACATCTTGATTCTGTTAGCTATACGTCTCAATTAGTTGAATCAGATGTGTGTCCTAGTGAGCTCGAGAATGCTAAAATTGTTAGCATGCTTTCCAAATGTGGGGAAATGCGAACTATAGAAGACGAATACTATGACGCAGGGCACTTTTATAAAACTCGTACCGACAGGAAAACAATTTGCATGAACATTAATATTCAATCCTTTCTATGTAACTGTTACTGGTTTGAAATCATGAGTTAGTTGTAATGCACAAATTACGACATACAGTTTTTGTGATAGTCCCTTCTATTTTTTCCCGGAATGTGATAAACGTAGTTCTACCGCCTCTTAAATTTACACTGGTTCCCATGTCAAACCTTCGACCTGTCCGCCACGGCTGCTCCGGAACTCCTTAATCACAATACTTTCCCAGTATTAAGTGCATCTCATGACAAGTTAACTGAGACCTTACACAATTTAATAGTGCTTCCTCTATGTCTATGTTAGATACCTCTGATACTGCTGCTTCTCACAGGACAGTAAATTCAGAAGAGACCATTCCAATTAGTAGTGCACTTTGTCTATCCAACACCGGAACACTCTACAGGGCCTAGTACCAATTTCGACCATAGTGATGAATCTCCTCTTTGCAACCCTCATTTGCTTCACAGCAAGGAACTACATTAACTTCTCTCTATGTGAATGGCGTACCTTCCTCACCCTTTGGTGCTAGTGCTTCGATCAGTAATGTGACTGTTCTACTGTAAGTAATAATAGAGCAAAGGAAATTCTTTTGTGCATAAGAAAAAAAGAAAACTGGTACAGTCAAGAATGATTATTCTCTTAAACTGATTAAATCTCAAGATAGTTGTGTTATAGTGCCAGATCTATTCCGTTCAAAATCCAGATCAAGGAAAGAGACTGATATCTCGACAGATCGTAATTTTTGGTTTTCCTACAATGTCACTTTTTCATTATTCTTTTTTCATTTCTTTGATGTATAGTTTCCGTTTACAATGCTCAATTTAAATGATTTTAATTCCTTGGTAAAGCAACGTGCTTTAAGTAATTTCTTGCATAAAGCGGAGATAAATATATTGTTTACACGGGAAGTAGCTCTAACTGAATTTTCCAATCTATTTAATCATTCCTGTTATCCTAATTTTAATACCCAAAGTTTGGGCACTGACATTTTATATAGAAGTGATATGGATTTTATTGCATATACTACTCCCTTCAATGACAGTCTTATTGTGGGAAACTCCAGCATATTCGATTCATGTAGACATAAAATGGTGACACGGTGTATACATCATTAAAAATATGTTTTATTTCAAATCCAATGAGGTATAAACCGTGCTTATATTGTAATTTTCAGTGGAAGTTATGTGTGATTTTATCTGCACTAATGAATATGGTAAAATGAACAGTACACATAGCATATTTTTATATAAATATGTTTATTTCTCTAGAAAGAATAATACAATTCTTATGAAACTTAGAGGGCTTACTAAGTATAAATCAAGCTAACACACAATATAATTTGTGTGTTCATATACCTAAGGGTACCCGAGCTACAGGTATGAAAATGGTTTTTAAAAAGGGAAATTTGAGGGGAAATTTCCCGAAAATCCCTCTGTCACGGAAAAACTGAGGGTGATGAAGAAAAACTGATTGCAGATTCGAATTCTACGTGAAAAGTTCTATTAGAATCAGGTATTTTCTTCCGTGTGCCAGAGAAAAAGTTTTTTTTTTTTTTTTTTTTTTTTTTGGTCGACTAGTGTAATTAACGCACTCACACTGATTACTGCTATGTTGGAAATATGTATTTTCTTAAATCGTTATATAAACGAGATTGCCTCTGTTACTGTTTTTTTTTTTTTTTTGTGTGTGTGTGTGTGTGTTTTATAACACGAGACGAAGATGAATCAGTGTCACTCATCGTCACCATGAACCTCTGCAATCTACAATTTCAAATGAGCGGCGTTGGTGCGTGAATGCTTACGCATGCGCAATAAATACCTTATGTCCAAGTACGGGTGAGGTTGAAATAAAGCTACATCTGTTGTTAAATATTATATATATTGCGTTTGTTATCACAAAGTGCAGGAAAATTTCAGACATCTTTATTTAAAATTAATATTTCAGCAGGAATTATATTGCGGTAGGATACTAGTGCAGTGAGACCAACAACCAATCACTGGTCATCGACCCACTGGTAGTCAGGTGGGTTTGTTTACATCTACTTTTTTCTAAGGCTGGAAAGAGATTAGCTACAGATTTGATATCAATAATAAGTGAAGTGTTAGTTGTGCGTACCTTGTGGGAAGAACAATGTATATATCACAGGAAATTGTAAAGTTATTTGGAACTTCCCAAAATGCTGAATCATGTATTTTTAATGATCATGTTGTGTGTCGAAGAACATACGGTACCTCCAACTTAAGAAAATCGCAATAAAGAAATAAAGGAACTGAAGCCTCACTATTTTAGATAAGTCCCCCTTTTATTCTTTACAGAGGTTTTTCCACAAAAAAAAAAAAAAAAAAAAAAACATACTTTTAATTAAGAATTTGTATACTAAATTTGACGCCTTCTTAGATTGGCCACTTTCTGAATGAAGAAAATTAAATTTGGATATTATAGAAACGATTCCTTACCACTTTTTTTTTTTGAGTGGAATTTGTAGAAACATTGAAACACATATTTACTTATTTTTAATTAATTTTATTTATCGAATTTCACACGGCATTTTAAAATACAGAAAAGGAACAAAAACTTAGATATAGAAATCACCTCTAACGAGAGGATATTTTTCTTAAACGTTGAAAATATATTTTATTACTTTCAATTAAATGCCTATATGACAAATTCTACACTTCTACTTAAACAAAACTATACATTCAGCAGTTTCTGAGTAAAGAAAGAGAAATTTGAATATTCAAGAAACGATACGGGAAAACGTAGCTGTGTATAATTGCACTCATGCCTGTTTACAAAAAAGCAGAAGGAGAAGGCCTGCATGGTGCTCAACCTTACTAACAACGTGTCCAACGAACCTCACTTGAGTGGGGGAGCGCTGCAGAGAACGTACTGCGGAGTATGACCATATATTGAAAATCTTTGTTTTTCTTCAAAAATTTCACGTTTTATTTAGTGGTTAAGTTCAAACTTACTTCTGGGGTACGGTATTTTTGTAGTCATTATGTATGAATAGTCAATTTAGAATAAATACAGGGTTAGTATTTTGTTATAATATTTGCGCATGGCAGTCAAGAACAAAAAAAAAAAAAAAAAAAAAAAAAAATCAAGATGGCCTGATTTGGGGTAATAGCACGCATGAACACAAGAGTGCGTATGATTAAAAATGTCTCATCAGGCTTTGAAAAATGTGCTACGTTCCCCATGAATCCAGAAGTTTTTTAAAAATGCTGATTTTGCTACAAGTGACCAGTGCTGAAGTCAAACTGAGGAGAATATGGAAGCAGACCTTTCTCATGATGCAATGGACTCGACGAAACAAAAATTTAGTGACGTTTCTGAACTGTCAGTCGCTGGACCATCAAGGGAAGTCACCAATTCCGGAAACTTCTCCGTAATAGTCCCGTTAACAGCAATTTCTCCAATTCCTAGGCAAAAAACCATCTTCAGTGAAGCAGAAGAGAAAGCACCAAAGCTCAGAAATTCTAACAGCAATGCGTCGTAAGGCTCTTCTGCAATAAAAAGAGCGAAGAAAGCAAATACGTTTAGGGAATATCATCATATGGAAGTTTAAAAAAAAACTTCAACTGCAGGGTAACCGCACGCAGTGTAAGGTTTCAAATTTCCGTCTGCTATCTTATAACGGAGAGTAATATCGCAATAATTCCGAGTTATTTCATAGTAAACACATGTATGTATGTACAGCACACTATTCATTAAATTCCATAGTGCTGTCTCATTGTTGTTCTGAGCAATTAAAAAAAAAAATGAGTCATTACCCCCTTTTCCCCTACCCTTTTTCCTCTTAGGATCTAACTTTCAAAACTGCTGAAACACGTATTTCCTTGCCTTTAACGTACGTGCCAATTTGCATTTCTCAAATTCAAAATTTCATGAGATATTGAATTTTAGGCAGCATCTTTATCCTTGCTCTTAAGCTCCCGTTGACATACATATTTCAATCAAACTTTTCTTACGTCTCTTGATTTAGTGAAAAGAAGTATTCTGTGCAAAGTTCAGCTTACAGTGTAAGAAATTCAGTGGCAGTCTAGGATATTTCGCTTCCTTCTACTTTCTTCATTCTAGCAGCATCATACATTTCATCGTCATCATTCCCCTTTCCATCGGGGCATAATTATGGGACATTAGATGAAAAAAATACTCCTAATTTAATTATAAACTAATTATTTGCTGAGCAAAACCATATATTTTCATTAAAATTCAATATCTAATTTAATTTAAAAGTGTTGATTTTTTTAAACACAACTACTATTGAAAGAAAAAAAGAAAAAGCTAAATCGTGGTTCTCGAATAATAATTTAGTGTAAGAGTTTAAGGAGCATGGTACTTCACAATCCTGAGCCTCTTTGAAAAGCCTTGGTATTTTATAGAATTTATATTGTGTATAGCCCGCTCCCCCAGTTCTTTGTCACCAGAACTAGAAGAGTCACTACCGGTACTACTACTACTACTACTACCGGTACTATTGTTACTACTACTACCGGTACTACTGCTACTGCTACTACTACTACTACTGCTACTACTACATATATCGAGAACAGAACCCAACCAACCCCTGCGGGGCTTCTAACCCGTTCCTACTACTACTACTATTAGTACTACTGTTACTTACTACTGCAACTGCTACTACTACTACTACTACTACTACTTACTACTTATATTGAGAACAGAACC
Organism: Thermobia domestica; assembly: GCF_964235325.1. Classification (NCBI taxonomy): domain Eukaryota; kingdom Metazoa; phylum Arthropoda; class Insecta; order Zygentoma; family Lepismatidae; genus Thermobia; species Thermobia domestica. The sequence goes on from NC_137454.1 coordinate 244,538,601, forward strand.
CAACAAACCCCTGCGGGACTTCTAACCCGTTCCTCCTCCTCCTCCTCCTCCTACTACTACTACTACTACTACTACTACTACTACCGCTACTACTACTACTACTACTTATACTAAAGCTTCCTTACAAGATTTACATCTTAAATCTTTATAACATGCGATTCCGATTCATCATGAACTAAAATGAGTCGCTAGAATCACTATGATTCGTTAAAAATCACTGGGGGGAGCGGGCTATACTCAATCCGTAGCTACTATTCTATAAAGAATAGAGAATAATTTAAGTTTTAATGCATCAACTTAAGGCACAGGTATACTTCACGATTACGTGCCTCTCTAAAAAAGATATTTTGGATCGCGTAAAATTTTCAATTAGGGTACACTACATATTAGCAATAAGAATTTACTACAAGTCAACGGAAACTTGATGGAGAAAGAAATTTCAGATACTTGTGTTAACAATCCAACAATTTAACGTGAAGCAGAGACCTCATAAAATATGTTGTTTCCTGTATATATTCTTTTAAAATATATTGAAACACATTGTAACGAAAACTACGGCAGTGTGTAATAGTAACTTGTCTCCCTCTATTGATCTTAAATACATACATAATTCTATGAATTACTGACAGCTACATATTTCAAATTTTATATTTATTCTCCCAGAATGATTTCGTCACAGTGTAAATGATTTTCTCTCTTTCCAGTTTTAAATCTTCTAACACGTTACTTTATTAAAATTTTGTAAAATTCTATATTTAAATATGGTAGTTATAAAGAATTGTATTTGCTTTGCTTTTATTTCTTGATTATTAAGTTGAGGCAGCGAGACATTCCGCACTATAACTCTTGATTAGTTTATCAAAGTAGTTGATGAGTGATATTGTTCCATTGCAAATTACATGCACTGCTTTATTCTTCTTACTTGACTCAATCATGTTTGGATCTATCCAAGTCTCGGTTGGTTCCCGCATTTATACCATGCGTCCTCGCTGTGTAGAACACATTCGAGAACCGCAGAAAGTACTACTATCTTCCAGACAGGCAATCATGGAACAGTTTCGAGAATATACTTCAGTTCTGCTACTTGCTAAAAGATGGCGCTGTATACCTTGACCAATCAAACATAATTGACGTTTAGAGTACTTCGGCTGCTCATCACAAGACAGCGCTGGCGATACGGTATACTAATATTATGAGCTACCTCGGTTTTAGCTCTTGGGACTTACTGAAGAAAAGAATGTGACCCTTACGTTAAAAGTTTGCAGTCCCCTCGTCTAGTTGATAACGTAACGGATTCGTGTACCACTATTGATTTTATCACGAAATCGAATCCTAGCTAGATAAGTTTTTTTTCTCAATTGGCCTTCACACTGTGAGTCGAATGCGAATGGAGATAAAGCGAAGGTCAGTTGTTGGTATGGGCATCCAACATATAACCTGGTTGTGGCAGTTTAGCTACACCGTGAACTTGCGTTAAGGACAGAGTGAACATGGAAACTCCATAGAACGTCATACGGGCGTGTATGCTGTAGAGTTGAAGCAGGGGTCAAACGCCGCTGCAGCGGCGTGAAAGATATGCTAAGCTTTTGGTGAGGGTGTCGTGACTATGGGGACAGTGCAGCGGTGGTTTAACAAGTTTAAGAACTCTGACGAAACGCACCATGTGCAGGAAGACCAACACATGTACAAAATGAAAATCTTCAGGCAGCAATTGAGGAAAACATTGGCTAGACATGTGAGGAACTCAGACTACAATCCAGTATGAGTGGAGAAACCAATCGGCAGCACCACCATCAACTTGGGAAGCACTACATGTTGGGCCTATGGGCCCCACATAATTTGACTCCCGCCAGAAGGGAACGAGAGCAGACAACTTCATTTCTTTGCTGTCTCGTCTGAGGAAGGAGCCATTTCTGGACAGCGTGTTGACATGTCATAAGAAGTGAGTCCTGTATTAAGATCCATGGCGCCGTCATGATTGGCTAGTACCCCATGAATCGGTTCCAAAACAACCGAAAGCAGCACTGCACCAGAAGAAGGTTCTGCTGTCTGTTTGGTGGACTGCTCGCTGCATTGTGCATGGGGAACTGCTACCAACTGGTCAGAGCATCAATGCATACTGTCAGCAGTTGAGCCGTGGTCAAGAAAAACTCAAAACTCTGGAGAGAGCAATTCTGAATCGCAAAGGGATCCTCCTGTTACAGGACAAGACTAAGCTCCACGTGGCTAGGATGACCCGGGACACTATTCTACGCCTTGGATGGGAAACACTGTTGCATCCACCACACTCCCCGGACATTTCACCGTCTGATTATCACCTGTTCCATTCCTTGGACAATCAATTTAGAGGACGCCAGTTCAAATCTCACGTAGAGGTGCAAAACGCACTTGATAACTTCTTCGCTTCACGGCGCACCATGTTCTACCGCAATGGAATCCATGGCCTTCCAGAACGTTGGGAGAAGGTCGTTGATGTTGATGGGGACTATTTTTTGTCCTCCGGGTATGTCTTAGGTGACATATCAATGTTTGAAGGTGGTAAGTGATAAAACAACAGAAATTTCGTGGTTACTTTTATAATTAAAGAACCTGTATTTTACTGACAAAGAGAATTCATGTTTGAAAGCGAGATAATATAAATATAAAAACACTCATATATCATATAGTACATTAGAACGTATGTATTAACACTTTCGGACCCAGGTCATTTTTGGTATTTTCTTACATTTTCATATAGAGAGTAATTGCTCAAAAATTATCTACCCGTGGAAATGGTTGCCAACAGGAGAGAAATTAATGAGGGAAATGTAGAGGTGAAAATTTACAAAAAAAAAAAAAAAAAAAAATCCAGCGTGTGCTCAAATAAGTCTATAATTTATGTGTCGTTGCAAAGATTCTAAACCAAAACGATAATAGCACGAAAAATACATTGACGTAGTTGCCGATTTACCGGTCTAAATTGTTTACTAGTGATGCTATATTGACGAATATAAAGACTTCTTCGATTTGGACTATTGGAAGAGGGGGAAGCAGTGTTCTAAAACTTTACCTCTCTTAGTTTCGTGTTATAGAGCCATGTATTACACTATTACACTGACATAAAATAATGAATTCAGCCCTTTTTGTTTCAATTTTGTACTATTTTTCAGCCCACTCTAGAGCTAGGACTGTGGCAACACTGATCGTCAATAAGTAGCTTCATTTTCTCTGAAGGGCGTTATTTGTGACTCCAGGGAGGGTCAATTTCCGCCCCTAAGTTTGACATTTATATACATTTTTAATCCAGAAGATAATAATATAGCAATAAAACACCTGAAAATTTCCTACATGTATGGTCCCCCCAAGCAAAATCTGAAATGACGCTGCTGATTCCCTCCCTTCCTTCAATCTATCATACCGGTACCTAATTATATGTCCATAACAGTGGCGTATTTAGGGGGAGCTTCCGGGCTCAAGCTCCCCCTCCCGAAATTTTATATTGAAGTAAATGAATTATTTTGCAGAATTTTTATATTTCCAGAAATAAAGTTAGCAAAGATCCCCCGAAACAAAATCGTAAATACGCCACTGGTCTATAACAACCCAATCTCTTATTAAACAATGCTAACAGCATCTTTCAACTTCTTAACGATCTCCTTATGATTTTCCTTTCCTTAACTTTTCTTTGCGCTGATTCCTCTTCAACAACTTAATTTCTCCATTCTTTGCAAAACCCTACATCTGAAACGCTTTGAGTTCTTTTTAATTTTAAGCCCTCTTTCATATCTCTGTGTTTAGGAGTTTGGTTTACCAAAACTCTTTTAAGTATTAACTCCTGTCTGTCCGTCCGTCCGGAAGACCAAGATACCTCAAGAGCTACTTGATGAAATATAATCAAGTTTGGGCAGAATGTAGAGGGTCAAAAGTTAGGAACAGAATTCGTTGCTGGAGGTGATCCATCCACCGGAAGTGATAGAAAACAACCATTTCCGGTTTTAACGTTAATGCCTATTGAGTAAATATGGTACTAGTAGCGAAAGATGGTTTCCTTCGATCAATTAAGCGTTAAAACAGGAAGTGATAGGAATCTACTCCTACTTCTGGTTTCAATATTAGTTGAGAAAATATCACGTCATGCAAACCAAACTTACTCACGTGATGTTCACGTGTCAATAATACTATTAAAATAATGCAATACTCCAGACACATTATTTTGTGGCTCTTTGTTGTAATTATTTGTTTACTAATTTACAAAATACATTACCAGACATTGCAAATTTAATACCAAGAACGAGGCATCGGATTGACCCCATATTAACAAAATGTGTAGACGATGTATGAACAGTAAAGAATTATAGCAGCATGGAAACAGCAACCGGAGGCAAGTCAGTGATTTATATCTCAGTAGAGGTCATGCGTTGTTGTGATAAAAGTGTTTCTAAATTAAAGATTACTCGTCGTCAGATGCACTAATAATCCCACCATATTTCGACAGAAGAGTTGTGGCATATCGCACAGAGTTATCTTTGCTTGACATAGATAGAATGAACATGTTTGGAACGAACCAAAAATGTTCCTCTAATGATATTTCCACCAAAGTGCATGCCGTAGTTAATTTATTCGTTGATCTGGAGACAATTTAGTGCCCATTAATAAACTAAATAACATATAATGGAGTAACATTACAGAAATGATATCGTAATATACAGTAATTTCGCCGTGCAAGTTAAATAGTATAATAATAATAATAATAATATAATAATAATAATAATAATAATAAAAAATATTACTAGCTAACTCGTGTATGTATTTCGACAATATAATTTTATATTATTATGTGGAAATAAGTACGGCTGGCTGGCGCCCGCCCCCCAAATTTTTTCGATGCGCCTTATGGGTCCACGGTGTCCAACGTTGGTCCCATCCCACTATCACCTCCTGTTCTCTCTATATAAGTTATCGACATTTTGCCTCTGTTCTCTGCCGTGCCCCATGACTCCCCATGACAATGACTCTTCGTTCATTTTGCATTGAAATCGCTTATTTTTCTGAGTACTATGAGTGCATACTGTCCAACGTTGCTCCCATCACTCAACAGTCTCCCGTTCTCTCGATATAAATTGCTAATATTTTGTTTGTAAGGGAGATATGGCGTTACAATCATTACGTTTGAAGAAGAATTGAGGAAGATATTGCCTTGCCACAAACAACACCTATTATTATTATTATTATTATTATTATTATTATTATTATTATTATTATTATTATTATTATTATTATTATTATTATTTTACTTACCACTAATGTTGCCTACCTTTATTTGCAATGCAATGTGTTACTAAAAAGCAAATCAAATAACACTCCTCGCCATTCACGCTCCCGAACTCGAAATACATGATTAACAGTTCGGTGTGTTAGAAGAAAGCACATTTATAATTATTCTTTCAAATATCACGTTTCAAAAGTTACTTCACTTTCAATGTGTAATTTCATATCATCACTAGCAATCATCTTCTTCTGATACGAAAATAACCCCCTCCTGCTAAAAAAAAAAATTGCCTGACCGTAGCGGAAGGACGTGAACCTTCTTTAGGCGATTAATCGGGTCCAATATTTCAATAAGTCCCTGCAAACAAATATTTCAGTAAAAGAGGAAAAGTTATTCAAACTTTCTGAATACCTATTTATGGGCGAAATTTGGTTCCCTTGGAAGTTTTTAAGAGTTTGAAGGGCCGCCATTTTGAACATTTTCATCTAATTATTCTGGTTAACGAACTCATCAAGATATTTCAACAATTAATGTTTGTGCCAAGTTTTGTCTCAATCCGCTGAAAATTAGGGTGGTTATGGCATTCACAAATAGCGTTATATATATATATATATATATATATATATATATATATATATATATATATATATATAGAGAGAGAGAGAGAGAGAGAGAGAGAGAGAGATAAATAGACACACAGAGGGAGAGAGAAAAAGTGTTTTGCTCCTTTCTCGCACCTGTGGTACGTCAGAGCTAAACCGGGCCCCTTTGCAAAACGTATTGACCAGCCTAACCTAAACACAAACCTCTTTCTTGCTAACGTAGAAACGTGGTCGGGAGGTGTAAGGCATGTAGAAATTGTATTTTTAATAACCATGAGTATGGATTCGAACACTCCACTTCCATGTTTTTCTTTTTACTTTTTGCAGCTACATCGGAACGTTCAATTTTTATTCTTCACTAATTGCAAATCGCGTTTACATTCAAAATAAGCGAAATTTTGGTGGCATTTGTTCGGATATTCTTCTCTTTTGAAATGAAGAAAAGAATAAAAGCAATACGCAAAGACACAAAGTATTATCAGTACTAAACATTACCAATAATAATTGCTACGAAAAACTAAATACGACCTCTTTTACCATCTCTCATGAGCTGTATGTATTATTAACAAAAATGTTTTAAAATGTACATGCCGAGGATTCGAACTGGTGACCTTTGCATTTGTAAGCCAGCACCTTAACCACTACACAAAAGATCATGGCATGGTGAATGTTCAGTTGTCGGCCTATTTGTTGTATTTGTGTTTTATGTTCCCACTTCGACAATTTTTACTCTTTTTTCTAAGTTTAACAGCTGTTTCTGGCTTTCTCTTTCGGTGTCGCCCTTTATTTACACTATGCACTATTCGTATTCACAGCTTGTGCCCCTCTTCAATGTCTTATTCAGATTAAACTTTTCTTTTACCCTTCAGTTAACATTTGATTGATTTAATTCTCATACTCTTCACGGATGGAGCGCAGGAATGCCAGGCTCGAAAAATATACTTTCCTGACATAATACATTTACAGACAGCTCAAATAAACATGTATTTCCTTATTGTTATTACAAAAGATACCAATAAATGCCAGACTAGTTTCCCTTGCTTCCTGAAATGCATTCCCTTCCGCTTATCCTGGTGCTTCCTAGTTCATCATGCGCAAGAGTCATCGCTTTCTGTTTAACAAAACCATGGAGGACCCGTACACAAGGGGTATTCAACATGAAGATTCGACAGAGATTGCATCGAGTGAAGAATAGGCCATTCCATTGGAGGCGTCTAGCTCCATTTTCTTTTGAATACCATTCTTAAGGTTCATCGCCGCAGAAACTCTTTAGCAGAACACCTGTTTTGTAAAGCAGAAATGAAGGACAACATACATCACAGATTCATCGCAGGATAACCTTCAACGCTCCTATCAGTTTCTCAGGATTTGGTTCCAGATGTCAGCCAGCTCCATTTCTCCAACTTCCATCCAGAGAGTAGAAGACGCCAGAAAGAACATTCCAGACGAGGGCGATGACAGCCATCTAAGAATTTTCCTTTATTCTCATAACCTTACTCTTTTCCCCTCATCTTTCAGACTAGTCACGTTTCTAGAAAATAGAATCATTTGAATTTTATTTAAATTCAAACATAAACTTTTACAGTTAAGTTCCATGTAGGATATTAGTTTTCACCCCATATTTTACATCCCTTAGTTTAGTATTTAGTAAACATAATCTGAGCTATTAACTGATGTTCCCACCACGGCACACTATAGACTTACGGAATACACTTTGTTTATGCATGGCCCATGAATTAAGGGTTGTTGCTTAGCGACAAATGTCAATCCGAAATCTTCCATGCTATCTGGTGGAACAGAGCATAACTTCACCTGGCGTTGCAGTATGATGGTGGCGCGAATATGACTTACGGAGAGCCGAATGAAACAGTATGATCTTTCCTGGATGATTCCTGTTTCTGTCTTCAGAAACAATGTGACCGTAGCTCAGTTCTCTACCAATAGGAAATGGAGATAGCGTATACATTCTCTCTATACCATGTCTTTATTAGAATCCTGATAATGTTACTTCTACCTTGGATTCATACACTTATGAATCATCGTTGGGATTCATAGAGAACGGGCGTGTTGTAGTATTGCTCCTGAAAATATCTTTTCCAAGACTAGCGCAGACCAATACCCCGATCCCTGGCTTTTGGAAAGCAATACAAGTGGAAGAACTCACTACAGACACGTTACATCTCGCCTATCGAAAGGCTTATGAAATGAACGATGCAAAAACGATGGTGGGAATAGTGAACATTACATTCCAACGCAATATTCCTATCGATGAAGTAGTGTGTGATGTTCCGTTACTACCGAATTTCATGGAATACCTCAGACAATATAATTCATCGATTAGTGCTTTTCTTCAGGGAGCCGTAAAAATGGCAATGCTGCCGCCGATTTTGCACGCAGTACTTTCAAGGATCAGGAACACACAAATTCATCGATATCCAGCAAGCGTTTCTGCGCCGAGACCATGAATCAGGAAATGAGGGCAAACCATTTCAAAAAACAAAGAAAACATTTAAAGGCAGACTGGACTCTACTAGTCCACCTGTCTTTCTTGAAGTTCTCTCTCAGGAGGGGGAGGATAACCCCACTCAACCCCCTCCGAGTACTTCACAGGAGACGTGAATCAGGAGTATGTTCCTATATGGGTTCCGCCCTCACCAAATCAGTAAGATCACAGATCTTGTCTGCAATTCCTACCAGAAGATGCCGGACTACATAATTAACCGGTACAGTGTCAAAGTCTATTGTCATTCAACGAAGGACTACACCACTACTGAAGCCCTACCTGAAACAGAAGCAAATAGAAAACATCACTAAAATGAAGAAGAAACCTACCACTCTCAAGATGGTGATAAAGAACTTGCCCATTGACACCGGTATCAAACTGACGCTTGAAGAGATGGGTTTCCTTGTCATCTCTGTTCACCAGATGAAAGGGATAAATAATAAGGAATAAACAAATTACTGTATAGGGCTAAATTACTAATTGTGCTTTGCCAGCCTCAACTTACGCCACATGCCTTCGAGATCACCATCATCACATGAGTTATCACTCACTCAACAAGGGAACCTCGTCACAAATTTGAGAGAGTTTATGGTAATTTTCCAAGGTCTTAAATTGTCTTCATCCTCGCTAAAATACGCAAGAGGTTACCGCAACTGAAACAGAAATAAAACAACATGCCCAAACTTGCGCTTTGAATTGAAATGCTGGTCGATATTCTCGATGACGGGACAGATTAATTGCCCTCTAGTAGGACACAAATTCAGTTCAAGTAGTCCCTTCTTCGGTCAGCTTTCCGATGGCTGATATTTTCACCACCAACAGCAGTAAACTTTGTGGTGGACAAACACCGTTTTGGGGATTCTCCCGATTCCTTCCACTTTCTTCATTCCACTAATTCATTCATTTCTCATCATCACCGTCTCCTTTAGCCTAGCCAGCATAAGCGTGGGACGTAAAATTGAAAGATTTCATTTTTTAATTGTAGGTTGAAGATGTACTCTTACAAATACTCAAGCCGTTGATTAACCTGATCTACTAAGATGAGAACGTCTAACATTATGGTATTTGTCTCCTGCTGGGATTGGAGACATAGGAAAAAACAGATGACGTTGCCAGTGTTCACAACTTGAAGTCGGCGAATTGGTCAGCTTGAGCCCTCGTGGTTTGGGGCCAGGAAATTTAATTTTAAAATATAAGTTGAGTGGCTTTTATTTATTCTTCACCAGCATACTTTTAACTAGGAATAATCTAGATAACTAGCAATATCTTACAAATAATCTAGGTTACTTCTTTCATAGGTATAAGAAACACCCTGTCTGCGTCTAGCGTATAATCTAGATTTACTTTCTGATAGGTATAAAAAACACCCGTCTGCCTCTGGCCTAGTTTTTATCAAAATATTAGCAATAATAACTAGCAATATATAAAAATAATCTAGGTTTACCTTTTTGATAGTTATAAAAAACCCTGTCTGCATCTAGCCTAGTTTTTATCAAAATAGCACAAAAATGTGCTATATTAAATGAATGGTTGAGTGAGCAGAAAGGGAGATGGCTATCTCAACTCGCGGCGGAAACTACGGTGATTTTATTTTATTGGTGTATTCTGACATGTTTATCATTTGCAGAAGTGTTATATTGGAGTGGTTATTTTTTTGTTGATATAGTACTAAAGACCATTGGTTAAATACTAGAATTTCCACTTATCGGAGTTTTCCCTTCTGATAAAAGAGAGGAAATGGCTGATTTGGCTCTCAACCTTTCATGTTGGAAGGCATCAAGGAATGATTTATTACCTGCCTATAAAGAAAGGAAGACTTTATTTAATTTTCGAGAACTCTAATCATTTAGTGAATTCTGAAGAGATACTGTGACGTAGTCGGTGAGGATTTTACCGTGAGACAGCCAGTATTCAATACCTGGTGGGGACAACTTTATTTATCGTTTTACCGTCATTGCACTCAGAGATTCACCTATTGGCTGTTAATTGAGCATTGGGGAAGCTGGGAGGTAAAGGCGCCGGAGCGTGATGATGACTGCATTATTTTCAGTGTGTGTCAGTTCAAAAACAGTTTGGAGCTTTAGCTCCATATCATTCGAAAGTCATTGGAATATCCAGAAAAAAGGCGACGCTATGTTTGCTTAGCTCATCTTATGCTTTAAGAATTCCAAATGTTAGTCGTCTCAAAAACGTATTCTCGTTAATTCCTTTTAAGTTGTGGAAGTCAATTATTACCATTTTACTAATGAGCCATCTGATCCGTTTCATTCATTGCGTCTTTCTCAGTCGTTATTAATTTGAATTGCATGAAATCTACATGTATTTTCTATGTGAAGAATGGTCAACTCTCGTCTTAAATTATGGAATTTTATTATGGGTCCATTGTCAAGTTCAACATTATGACCAGGCTTCATAAAATTTTTGTATGTGAGATGGCTGCAGTGACATTCTAATGAAGTACTATCACAAGAGTGATATGTAATAGCAATATACTTTATCTTAACTCAGGGAGGGGAAGCAAGAAGCCCGAAGAAACAGTGGTTGTGACACTTCATAATTTTATCCGTTAAGTTTGTCTATTATTGCATCGGTACTGTTGAATTTATATTCTTGTAACTAGACTACAGTAGTAGGGGTCCGCGTATATCTAGTCGAGTCAGCAAAAATTTTCGTGACGTCATAGGTCAAAGGTCAATGACCTTGGCCCGGGGTCAATGACCTAGGGGTACCTAGGACCACCCCCTCTAAATTTTGGCAGGGGTACCTTGGCCCACCCCCTAAATTTTGGCAGGGGTACATAGGACCACCCCCCTTAAATTTTGGAAATTGCCAAATTTAAAAATTTGGTGTGGTAGCCTAGGACCACAGTATGTACCTCTATTAGTATTGGATGTCTATGTTGTTCCCTTTCATGGGTAAAAAATTGCCAAAAATTCAAATTTCGGGGGTTTTTGACCTAATTTATCCCCTTTGATGAGGTATTATTACCCTATATAGTTATAGGGGCGTATACAGGGGTCCATTACCTTTCATAAGACATGGGTATATTAATGCACCCCTTGAAAAATTTGGGAGGGGTACCTTGGCCCACCCCTTAAATTTTGGAAATTGCCCAATTTAAACATTTGGTATTATAGTACAGGACCCTAATATGTATCATGATAAATTTGGGTGGTCCACCTCGTTCCCTTCTAGGGGTACACAATTGCCAAAATATAAACGTAAGCAATACGTTGTACCACGTGTTTGGTTCCGACCTAAGTTATCCCTTTGATGAGGTGTTATTACCCTATATGGTTATATGGGCGTATACAGGAGTCCATTACCTTTCATAAGACATGGGAATATTAATGCACCCCTTTAAAAATTTGGGAGGGGTACCTTGGCCCACCCCTTCATTTTTAGAAATTGCCCAATTTAAACATTTGGTATTATAGTATAGGACGCTAATATGGATCACTATAAATTTGGGTGGTCCACCTCGTTCCCTTTTAGGGGTACAAAATTGCCAAATTTTAGTACAACCACGTGTTTGGTTTTTAACCTAATTTATCTCCTTGGATGAGGTCCTATTACCTTATATGGTTATATGGTCATGTATAGGTGTTCATTCCCTATCATAAGACATAGGTACATTGGTGCACCCCTTTAAATTTTTAGAAGGGGTACCCTGGCCCACCCCCTTCAATTTCAGAAATTCTCCAATTTAAGCATTTGGTATTATAGTACAGGACCTCATTATGTATCATGATAAATTTGGATGGTCCATCTCGTTCCCTTTCATGGGTACGAAATTGCCAAATTTAGGTACAACCACGTGTTTGGTTTTTGATTTAATTTATTCCCTTGGATGAGGTCCTATTACCTTATATGGTTATATGGTCATGTATAGGGGTCCATTTCCTATCATAAGACATAGGTACATTTTTGCACGCCTTTAAATTTTTGGGAGAGGTACCTTCGCCCACCCCTTTAATTTTGGAAATTGTTCAATTTAAACATTTGGTATTACAGTATAGGACCCTAATATGGATCACTATAAATTTGGGTGGTCCACCTCGTTCCCTTTTTAGGGGTACAAAATTGCCAAAATATAAACGTAAGCAATACGTTGTACCACGTGTTTGGTTTTTGACCTAATTTATCTCCTTGGATGAGGTCCTATTACCTTATATGGTTATATTGTAATGTATAGGTGTTCATTTCCTATCATAAGACATAGGTACATTGGTGCATCCCTTTCAATTTTAGGAGAGGTACGTACCTTGGCCCGCCCCTTAAATTTTGGAATTTTTTTGATTTTAGCATTCGGTATTATAGTACAGGACCTTAATATGTATCATGATAAATTTGGATGGTCCACATCGTCCACTTTCATGGGTACGAAATTGCCAAAATATAAACGTAAGCAATACGTTGTACCACGTGTTTGACATTTTGACCCAATTTATCTCTTGGATGAGGTCCTATTACCTTATATGTTTATATGGTTATGTATAGGGGTCTATTCCCTATCATAAGACATAGGTACATTTGTGCACCCCTTTAAAATTTGTTAGGGGTACCTTGGCCCATCCCTTAAATTTTAGAAATTGCTCGTTTTATATATTTGGTATTATAGTACTGGACCCTAACATGTATTATGATAAATTTGGGTGGTTTACCTCGTTTCTCTTTCATGGGTACATGTTATATGGGTATGTACAGAGGTTTATTACCTTTATATGTTTATGTTCCCTTTTAAATTTGGGGAATTATCAAATAACAAAATTCGGTAAACCTTTTTCTAGGACCCATTGTAGATGTTGGTGTTCCTCTTATGGCCAAATATTCAAAATTTAAAGGTTATTGACCGGCTTTATTATTGAATAAGTACAGGATTTATTACTTTTTTCATAACACACAGGTGTATTTGTGTACCAATCTTAAATTTTGGGAGGGGTACGTTTCTTATTGTCATATCAATAATTGGTAATGGTTCTTAAAATTGGATAGTATCTCATTCATTGGGTAAATCATTGTGATCACGTAGTCAGTTATTGACCTATGATGGAATTAGGAGTCCAGGACATTGGAACATTGAAACTTTGTAGGATAATTTGAGAATTGCGTCATTGGTTTTGATTATTCCCGCCAAATATAAACGTAAGCAAGACGTTGTACCACGTGATTGACCTTGATGAGGTAGTGTACAGGGATTCATTTCCTTTGTTGTGGTACTTCTTAAGTTTGAGTACACACACACTTCTAGAAAACAGTTGGTTCTACTCAGGTAAACATTTGACGGACATTATTGACATTATTGAGCATATAATGATATGATTAACTCTAAGACTTAGGTATATCAAGAGAAGTATTCTTTAAATTTGGGAATGGTGATAAACAGAATTTTAACATAAGGTGCGAAATTTGAAACAATACATTGAACTTTAGTCACAGCTCATAGTCTAAGATCATTGGTGGTGATTGATTTGAAATCTGATAGCTAACCTTATTGAATCTTATGACTCATAGACGAAAGGCAATACATGCTACAACACTGGCAAAGTTATTGTTAATGCAATTTGATTGGTTGATCACTATCTTTCCTGCAATCTGATTGGTTGATCACTATCTTTCGTGCAATCTGATTGGTTGATGATTTTCAAATCTTTGCTGTATTCAGTTTAAGTTTTGTTTAACATTTAAAAATCTTGGTTTCGTTCAACATTTTGCACTCACTGATAAATATGATCAAAACCGTTTATTTGTTAATCGAATAGTTAAAAACCGGATAAAGTTTGACGGTTAACCGTGAAACGTAAATTTTTTTAGTTTGAAATTTTTTTGCTTGAAATTTTTTGTTTGAAAATTTTTCGTTTCCAAATTTTTTTGTTTCAAAATTTTGTTTGGGATATTTTCGTTTGAAATTTTTGTTTGAAAATTTTTTCGTTTGAAATTTTTTGTTTGAAAATTTTTGTTCGAAAATTTTGTTTAAAATTTTTCGTTTCCAAATTTTTTGTTTGAAATTTTTTGTTTCAAAATTTTGTTTGAAATTTTTTCGCTTCAAAATTTTGTTTGAATTTTTTTCGTTTGAAATTTTTTGTTTGAATTTTTTTTCGTTTCAAAATTTTGTTTCAAAGATTTTTGTTCTAAATTTTTGTTTCAAAGTTTGGTTTGACATTTTTTTAAAAGTTTGTGCACTTATTAGTAAAGAACTGGAACTGTTTAGAACAAAAACCTTTGACAACATTGTGGTGCAATAGTACACGTCAGAACCTGGGGGTTGTACTTGAAATGAAAGAACTGGAACTGTTTAGAACAAAAACCTTTGACAACATTGTGGTGCAATAGTACACGTCAGAACATGATTATGCAACGTCATCAGTTTTTCATCATCGTTCGAGTTAGTATTCATGATAACATCATCATGGCTACTTGTCTGCAGTTTCTAAACACGCGTGATGTGATGAAATCATTTACCAAGATTACTGATTTACAACAGAATGTACCTTATAGAATCTTAGCTAGCCAAATGATCCCTACAAAGTTTGGATTAAGAATCGTAGTGAAGCTTGAAAATGATAAGAATATAATTTTACCAGCAAGATATTTACCCATGGAAGCATCAAAACAAGAAGAACTGCTGCGTGCAGTTTCTAAACACGCGTGATGTGATGAAATCATTTACCAAGATTACTGATTTACAACAGAATGTACCTTATAGAATCTTAGCTAGCCAAATGATCCCTACAAAGTTTGGATTAAGAATCGTAGTGAAGCTTGAAAATGATAAGAATATAATTTTACCAGCAAGATATTTACCCATGGAAGCATCAAAACAAGAAGAACTGCTGCGTTTCTTAAATACTGGATCTGTATCTTTATGTTACAAAGGATTCTTGGGTCGAAGTCATCAACTTGAATTTAGTACACAGCCGGATTCGTCAGCCATTGTGATGAAATCATGAATCAGCACATTTCTTTCCAATGACGTCAGCCGTAGTTGTATGAATTTGGTTGGTCGGCATGACGTCAGCAACTGTGATGAAATCATGAATTCAAACGTCAGCACATTCCTTACCAATGACGTCAGCAATAACTATAAACCAGCAAGTACAGTGTCATCCCACGAAATCATTTGAGCAAGTGCTTTTCAGGAGGAAAGATGTGTACTTCTAACGATAAAGAGTTCATCTTCGCAAGCTATTATCCAATAAATATATTTCAAACAAAACATGTGATGATTGGTATCAGTGCTAGAACATTTGAACCTGTGATTCGATTGGGCAAAGCAGAACAATTTGGTGTACAACTGACCTGTGAAGAATGGCAAATATTATGTTCACGAATCGACCAAATGAACGATTATTTTCATGATGAGCTAAATGTGACCATAGTCAAATCATTAGGCTCAAATCATGAAGTGGTGCTGCGTACAGTCCTCGAAGAGAAGATGGTGCTGTTACGTAAAAAGAGTACATTTCATGTCCCTCGCAACATGGTGTATCTAACGGAAACAGAATGGAACAAATTAATCAGCGTATTTCAGTGTGTTAAACATGCAGTGGAAGTGTGCAACAAAACTAGTATATTCCTGAAAAAGTACTATTTTGAAAAATGTGTTATGCATATTGTACAACATGTATCTAGATATTGTGACGGTTGTCAACATCGTTCGTGGGTGCATACCTGTATTGATAAACAGTTTATTTGTGATCAAATGGACATTGAGTTTCCACCAATTGATATTGCATTAGACCTTAAAAGACTTCAATTGGAATTAAAATTATATGCTAAAGACAAACTAGTGCAAGAAGTTCAAAATACAATGTATCGACAATATCCAGATCATATATCTGGTATGGATGTATGTGGAGTGTAATAAAATGATCCATTTCAATGAATTGTGTTTTTTCATTTCAAGTACAACCCCAGGTTCTGACGTGTACTATTGCACCACAATGTTGTCAAAGGTTTTTGTTCTAAACAGTTCCAGTTCTTTCATTTCAAGTACAACCCCCAGGTTCTGACGTGTACTATTGCACCACAATGTTGTCAAAGGTTTTTGTTCTAAACAGTTCCAGTTCTTTACTAATAAGTGCACAAACTTTTAAAAAAATGTCAAACCAAACTTTGAAACAAAAATTTAGAACAAAAATCTTTGAAACAAAATTTTGAAACGAAAAAAAATTCAAACAAAAAATTTCAAACGAAAAAAATTCAAACAAAATTTTGAAGCGAAAAAATTTCAAACAAAATTTTGAAACAAAAAATTTCAAACAAAAAATTTGGAAACGAAAAATTTTAAACAAAAAATTTTAAACAAAATTTTCGAACAAAAATTTTCAAACAAAAAATTTCAAACGAAAAAATTTTCAAACAAAAATTTCAAACGAAAATATCCCAAACAAAATTTTGAAACAAAAAAATTTGGAAACGAAAAATTTTCAAACAAAAAATTTCAAGCAAAAAAATTTCAAACTAAAAAAAATTTACGTTTCACGGTTAACCGTCAAACTTTATCCGGTTTTTAACTATTCGATTAACAAATAAACGGTTTTGATCATATTTATCAGTGAGTGCAAAATGTTGAACGAAACCAAGATTTTTAAATGTTAAACAAAACTTAAACTGAATACAGCAAAGATTTGAAAATCATCAACCAATCAGATTGCACGAAAGATAGTGATCAACCAATCAGATTGCAGGAAAGATAGTGATCAACCAATCAAATTGCATTAACAATAACTTTGCCAGTGTTGTAGCATGTATTGCCTTTCGTCTATGAGTCATAAGATTCAATAAGGTTAGCTATCAGATTTCAAATCAATCACCACCAATGATCTTAGACTATGAGCTGTGACTAAAGTTCAATGTATTGTTTCAAATTTCGCACCTTATGTTAAAATTCTGTTTATCACCATTCCCAAATTTAAAGAATACTTCTCTTGATATACCTAAGTCTTAGAGTTAATCATATCATTATATGCTCAATAATGTCAATAATGTCCGTCAAATGTTTACCTGAGTAGAACCAACTGTTTTCTAGAAGTGTGTGTGTACTCAAACTTAAGAAGTACCACAACAAAGGAAATGAATCCCTGTACACTACCTCATCAAGGTCAATCACGTGGTACAACGTCTTGCTTACGTTTATATTTGGCGGGAATAATCAAAACCAATGACGCAATTCTCAAATTATCCTACAAAGTTTCAATGTTCCAATGTCCTGGACTCCTAATTCCATCATAGGTCAATAACTGACTACGTGATCACAATGATTTACCCAATGAATGAGATACTATCCAATTTTAAGAACCATTACCAATTATTGATATGACAATAAGAAACGTACCCCTCCCAAAATTTAAGATTGGTACACAAATACACCTGTGTGTTATGAAAAAAGTAATAAATCCTGTACTTATTCAATAATAAAGCCGGTCAATAACCTTTAAATTTTGAATATTTGGCCATAAGAGGAACACCAACATCTACAATGGGTCCTAGAAAAAGGTTTACCGAATTTTGTTATTTGATAATTCCCCAAATTTAAAAGGGAACATAAACATATAAAGGTAATAAACCTCTGTACATACCCATATAACATGTACCCATGAAAGAGAAACGAGGTAAACCACCCAAATTTATCATAATACATGTTAGGGTCCAGTACTATAATACCAAATATATAAAATGAGCAATTTCTAAAATTTAAGGGATGGGCCAAGGTACCCCTAACAAATTTTAAAGGGGTGCACAAATGTACCTATGTCTTATGATAGGGAATAGACCCCTATACATAACCATATAAACATATAAGGTAATAGGACCTCATCCAAGAGATAAATTGGGTCAAAATGTCAAACACGTGGTACAACGTATTGCTTACGTTTATATTTTGGCAATTTCGTACCCATGAAAGTGGACGATGTGGACCATCCAAATTTATCATGATACATATTAAGGTCCTGTACTATAATACCGAATGCTTAAATCAAAAAAATTCCAAAATTTAAGGGGCGGGCCAAGGTACGTACCTCTCCTAAAATTGAAAGGGATGCACCAATGTACCCATGTCTTATGATAGGAAATGAACACCTATACATTACAATATAACCATATAAGGTAATAGGACCTCATCCAAGGAGATAAATTAGGTCAAAAACCAAACACGTGGTACAACGTATTGCTTACGTTTATATTTTGGCAATTTTGTACCCCTAAAAAGGGAACGAGGTGGACCACCCAAATTTATAGTGATCCATATTAGGGTCCTATACTGTAATACCAAATGTTTAAATTGAACAATTTCCAAAATTAAAGGGGTGGGCGAAGGTACCTCTCCCAAAAATTTAAAGGCGTGCAAAAATGTACCTATGTCTTATGATAGGAAATGGACCCCTATACATGACCATATAACCATATAAGGTAATAGGACCTCATCCAAGGGAATAAATTAAATCAAAAACCAAACACGTGGTTGTACCTAAATTTGGCAATTTCGTACCCATGAAAGGGAACGAGATGGACCATCCAAATTTATCATGATACATAATGAGGTCCTGTACTATAATACCAAATGCTTAAATTGGAGAATTTCTGAAATTGAAGGGGGTGGGCCAGGGTACCCCCTCCTAAAAATTTAAAGGGGTGCACCAATGTACCTATGTCTTATGATAGGGAATGAACACCTATACATGACCATATAACCATATAAGGTAATAGGACCTCATCCAAGGAGATAAATTAGGTTAAAAACCAAACACGTGGTTGTACTAAAATTTGGCAATTTTGTACCCCTAAAAGGGAACGAGGTGGACCACCCAAATTTATAGTGATCCATATTAGCGTCCTATACTATAATACCAAATGTTTAAATTGGGCAATTTCTAAAAATGAAGGGGTGGGCCAAGGTACCCCTCCCAAATTTTTAAAGGGGTGCATTAATATACCCATATCTTATGAAAGGTAATGGACCCCTGTATACGCCCATATAACCATATAGGGTAATAACACCTCATCAAAAGGATAACTTAGGTCAAAACAAAACACGTGGTATAACGTATTGCTTACGTTTATATTTTGGCAATTTTGTACCCCTAAAAGGGAACGAGGTGGACCACCCAAATTTATAGTGATCCATATTAGCGTTCTATACTATAATACCAAATGTTTAAATTGGGCAATTTCTAAAAATGAAGGGGTGGGCCAAGGTACCCCTCCCAAATTTTTAAAGGGATGCATTAATATTCCCATGTCTTATGAAAGGTAATGGACTCCTGTATACGCCCATATAACCATATAGGGTAATAACACCTCATCAAAGGGATAACTTAGGTCGAAACCAAACACGTGGTACAACGTATTGCTTACGTTTATATTTTGGCAATTGTGTACCCCTAGAAGGGAACGAGGTGGACCACCCAAATTTATCATGATACATATTAGGGTCCTATACTATAATACCAAATGTTTAAATTGGGCAATTTCCAAAATTTAAGGGGTGGGCCAAGGTACCCCTCCCAAATTTTTCAAGGGGTGCATTAATATACCCATGTCTTATGAAAGGTAATGGACCCCTGTATACGCCCCTATAACTATATAGGGTAATAATACCTCATCAAAGGGGATAAATTAGGTCAAAAACCCCCGAAATTTGAATTTTTGGCAATTTTTTACCCATGAAAGGGAACGACATAGACATCCAATACTAATAGAGGTACATACTGTGGTCCTAGGCTACCATACCAAATTTTTAAATTTGGCAATTTCCAAAATTTAAGGGGGTGGTCCTATGTACCCCTGCCAAAATTTAGGGGGTGGGCCAAGGTACCCCTGCCAAAATTTAGAGGGGGTGGTCCTAGGTACCCCTAGGTCATTGACCCCGGGCCAAGGTCATTGACCTTTGACCTATGACGTCACGAAAATTTTTGCTGACTCGACTAGATATACGCGGACCCCTACTACTACTACATAATACATTACGATATACGTCGGTCATACACGAAGTGATCTGTCTCAGTAGATTACGTGACTAACAGAGTTGTAATCCACTCACTATGTATTATTCACAACAAAGGCACCAATATTATAGAATTTTAATTATGAACTCGTTATTGGAAGTTTACTTCAATGCATATTGCCTTGTAGTAGTCTTAACACTAATTAGCTGACATTATTATTCTAGTGGACAAACACCGTGTGCAGAGGTTTTCTTAGGATCCTCCCGTTTTCTCCTATTTTCTTCATAAAACCATTACTATCCACTTTACCACAGGGGCGGATCAAGGGGGGGCGATCGGAAACCAGAAGAGGAAACTTTCTTATTTTATATATATAAATAAAACCCATCCCCAAGTTTGAAGCCCTTAAAAGTAGCAGTATGACAACCCACCGCCCCCCCAAAAAGTTGGTCCTGGATCCACCCCTGCTTTAACATCACCGTTTTCCACAACTTCGCTGCATAATCATTGGAACATTAAACTAATATATATATATATATATATATATATATATATATATATATATATATATATATAGATATAGATATAGATATAGATAGATAGATAGATAGATAGATAGATAGATAGATATAATATTTTCACTAGAATATAGAAGTATCCCGAAAACAAGATTACTGACGAGTTCAAAACATGTTTTCCTTTTAAAAAAAATATAATGTTCACTAAAATGCTTTATTGGAGGTGGCGCTTGTGCTTACCTAAAGGAAATATCAACTTACAAAGAAAATATTGGCGTATTGTGTGTATTCTTCAGACTGATGATTCTTTGAAATTGAACTGCTAATATCATAGATTCATCTCCCATTATGTTTCTCCCTAAAGTCACGTTCTTGTTTAATTATATAATTGAGTCAATACACTGTCTTCATTTGAATGTTGCAAAAGGAAGTCCCATAATAGAATTGGCAGAAGGTGACCGTGTGTGGAACAAAGGTATTGACGAGAGGAGTTATTCGAGTGTGTCCTTTGTCTGCCACTTCTAAAGTAAACTAATGTATGTAATTTCACCACATCCACTTAATTAAAGTATTAAAAAAGAAGTTTCTTTTACATATCACTATAGGCAGGGCATAAATCACCCTGTCTGCCTTCCAAAAAGAAATAACTAAAATGGAAGACGTAAGTTGTTTCTCGCTTAATGTATTAAGATTCAACATTTATTTATATGTGTTTTGTATCAATATATGGATTCTTTGAGATATAAATTATCACCTAAATCTTTATAGCATTAAATTAAAACCAATGTGTTAGAAGAAGTATAATTAGCTCAAATTACTTTAATTTAGGTGCAATTTGTAATAAAAATTGTTATCAATATGTTTCCAAATTTAAGCTGACATCTAGTAGCTTTGTTGCGATTGAACTTAGACTCAAATATACCTAGTTTATTATAATATATACGTACATAGAGTGTTGGACATTAAAACTTAAAAATTAAGAAAACATCGGATTGGTCCTACATTTGTAGAATGTGTCGAGAATGGAAATGTCAATACAATGAGTAGCAGCACATAACCATGGAGCACTGCGTGAACCGTCCTAGCCTCCTCAATACAGAAACGTTGACCAGGGTTACAGTCACAGCTTGCAGTGACCTACTGACGGTGTGGCGTAGTTATATCTGGACGATCTAGTATCAATAGACAAATACAGAAGCAATTCAAGTACATTTCCATCTTTGATCGATGAAGTATTGTGGGATATCTTTGTCGCGACATTGGCGTCCATGTTGTTGGGAATGCAATTGCAATAGGGTTCCTAAGTGCAGGTTGACCCATTCCGGGATATTTGACAATAGGCCCATGCATACTCATTTATATCGGGATGAGTACATACTAGTTAACGGACAGATTTGTAATAAAAAAAATTAAAGCTAGATTTCTAAGCTAAGCATTGCATTATTAGTTTTATTGCTATTGATATTAATTTATATTTTTGTAACTCCCAGTTTCTGATTTCCACTTTCATAGCATACAACTCCATAGGATACATGCACTTAAGAAAAAACAAATTTCGCAAAAGTATCATTATCACATCATCACAAACAGGAAAAACAAAAATTTTAGATATGGAATATTCCACTCAAAAAACACATCACGCAACTGCGACAGGGTAGTAGTTACTGGGACAGAAAATTAACAAAATGTTGGTTCTGCTGCAAAAGTCAAATCAACTCTAACATTATTTTTTAAATGTCTTTTTTTAAAAATGGTTTTTACTAGAGAAGGAACTCCACGAATATCACGGACAAGACAGGAGCACCAACTGTTTGTCTTACACTTTAGCGGTATTTTCCCTCACACTTGCGATTCTGATAGTTGCAAATTTGCATTATTTATATAAATTAAAATATAATTAATTAATTAATTATTATTATTTGTAATTAACGTACCGTATATTCATTATCCAAGAAAGGGAAGATTGAATTTGGGGATTTTAACCTTTCCGGTGAACAACGGAATTCCTTCGGGACAAGATGTGGAATTCCTTGTCAATCCCGACCAAACCGGGACAGTTGGGAACTTGAAATTGCGTGGGACAAACCTCTCTTCTCCTATAACTGGTGAACTAAGAAAGTTACACCTGCTATCTCTTCTTCTTTTGATGTTGCATTTTTATTGACGAATAGTGTATTTACCGACAATGCCACTTTAACAAAATTACTAAAAGCTTTTATTCGTTATATCAGTATATATGTGCTCGTATCATATGACAAACTAGAAAATTAAGACAATTTTTGGCTTCAGATTTCACTACCCCGATTCTCAGAGGGAAGGAAAAAAAGAAATGAACTCTCGATTCACGTTCCACGTTATGCCGACTAGCCTAAAGCAGACGGTGATGAAGAGGAATAAATGAAATGGTGCAATAAAGAAAGTAGTATGTTAGATATACCCATACCAACTACTGAACTTTGCTCTATCTTCATTCACATTCAACTCACGATGTGAGAACCAATTGAACACAGACCTCCACAAAAAGCGACAGAATTAACTTGTTTACCTTTATATTATGTATCTAAAGTTAAAATTATAATGTGATAAGTTTACCTTATTATGACGCTAGTAATACGACTACAGTAGATACATTTTAATGTATATAGGTTTGAACTAGCGTTACTATTATTTCAAAATGCAAAATCACAGTAATGATTTTAGGGGATAGTCCGGTGGAAAATTTATCCAGAAAGTTACCAAATTCACTCCGATAATGCTTGACTTTGGTCGTTAGTATATTCGTATTGCTACTTTCATTCTCCGCGTGTTGAAAGTCAACAAGTGGAAATTTCTTGAAACATCACTTCGCATGAACGCTTCCCAAAAAGCCCGCTACAATGAGCGCCTTTGGCAAGCGTGAAACCCCTACCATCGAGTAGATAATACATAATCAGACATGGTGAACACAGATATTTTTTAAAAACTAATTTTAGTATTCTTAAGGTCTACTTGAATGTTAGTCAATAATTTAATTTGGTAGAAGTAGCAGTATTTTATTTCATTCAGATGTCATATTAGGTAAATGTTTAAAAAATAGTCTATGTGTATATTACCATGTCTGATTATGGGGGACGGGTAGCCAAACTGATTCTCATTCATGTGTTTCAACGGAGAAATAAATGCTTTAATCGAATGGCTTATATTCTTTCTTACGTAAAATGGTCTTTTCTATAGTTTAGTTAAATAAAAATGTCGTTTTCTGTGTTTTGATCTGTTTTCTTAGCATTTAATACACGTTAACTAAGCCTAGACATCCACAGCTTAACATGAGATCCGAAGCACATCCACTTAGACTAGGAATCCAGTGAACTTGTGCGCAAGTGGTTAACGTGTTAGCTTTAAATGTATATAATCTCAGGTTCGATCCTCATTAGAAGTGTTTGCCTCGGTTACAAATCCATATAGTAGTTCGGATTCAAGTTTAAGCACTAGGTCTCGTCTCATATATGTTTGGTGCCGACAAGGGACATTCCCAATTCCAATGAATCAGTCCAACCAGGAATAGAAGCCGTGCTCTCAACAGATAACAGATTGTGAACATTAATCATTCAACCACGAAGGATTTAGGTAAATATACAATAACATCACATAATTATCTAATTGCGCAATTAATATAATTCTGGCGTATTGTTCAAATGACCCATCAATCTTCTACAAAACTAACAGTTATTAGCAGCTTCTGGGTCGAATTTCTATAGCTTTACAGTAATGTTACCGAGAGATGAGACGAGCCACAATTTTCATCATAAGATACGAGACGAGACAAGAGTCTTCAGACAGAAACAAATATATTTTCCGAGACAAGAAACAATTTTCACTACAGCTTTTTGCGACAAGACAATCCCAAATCCAGTGATAAACACTATTCTATACCATGGCATCCGTCCGTGCAAATACGGATCTAAATTGATTTGTAGGCATTAGTGCCGACTACTTCAGTGAATTCGGAATTCGAAGAATTCGTTGCTATGAACATATGCGTAGGGCCGACTCTGCCATATGTGCAACACGTACATTTGCACGGGGAGGCAAGATTCGAAAAATGACAAAATCTGTCATAATTATATTATAGTACTAGTTGTTATAGTACTGCATTATAGTACTAGTCATAATTATAATATAACATATTTTACAGCCTTTTTATGAATAAATTATATATCATACATAATTCTATTATCGATGGAGTTTGGAAATACCATGTACTTTCACTTTGTTGTCAGTAAAATGATAATTGTCGTCAATATAAAGGCTGTTCAGAAAGTAACTATGCAGTTCATAACTATATATTAGGGTGTATCGAAAAAACTTTTTTTTCGAAATCCGGTTACGGCTAGTGCGGATTTTTGGCCAAATGGCATCAATAAAACGTATAAAAAATCCCAACTCGATCAGACAACTCCTTCTGCTGCCGAGTAGAACCCAAATATTAGAAAAATCAACAAAAGATTCACTTTTCAACTGATTTTCGAAAAAATATTTTTTAAATATTTCCTATATTTTTCGGTCTTTTAAATTATTGAAATAGCATTGGAAAGGAGAAATAAATACATAAAACAAATTTATTACGGTTATTTCTGTACACCACAAGCATAAAAACCTAGTTAATTATTTGTAAAAATGCACTGATTTTCTGGCGTATCGTACAATTAAATTTTAATATAAAATTATTGAAGTATCTTGAATAACGAAGAAAGCGCTTTAGTGCTAAATTCTAAGAGCAGTAATAGTATAAATAATTTGCTCCCAATGCCGTATGCATCTGCTTAACACACTAGATCACCTGCCGCCCACCTCTCCCCGAACGCCTCTTCTCTTGTACTTGCCCAGCTGAAAGGATCGGTCTTATCAGTCGCCAGTAGTCAACCAGCTGCGTCGAACGTGATTCTCGCTGCTTGAGTTATTTATTAGTGCTGTAGGAAATTTTAACTAAATAATTTGTTTTCGTGTGAAGTGCAGTATGTAGAAGGGAGACCAATGTTTCAGTTGTGTTAAGTACTTTTTATTAGGAAGAGAGTGACAGATACGCTGACGTTATTGCATCGACAAGTTTGTTACGGTCTGACGTTAGGAATAGCATTATTGGGACACCCAAGGAATTGGGTAGAACACAGCTACCAACCGTTAAAATGTATTGAGACAATACCTATGGGAGCGAGAAGAAAAAATGAGAATTTCGGGATCCCGGAAAGAGCCTTCAACAAAGGTTTATCTTCTATCGTCGCCAGAAAGATTGTAGAAAATTAAGATTACGCCTCAATCTTTAGTTCTTTGATCTAGAAGAAAAGGTACCTCTACCACTGGCACTTTTCTTCGTTTTTCGCAGTTGCAGGCAAGAGGGTCGGAACACTTACAAAAGGCTATATCAAATGAAATATTTTTGGCAGACTGTTGAAAATCAGGAATTTGTTTCGCACAAGTTTGGAAACCGGACTTTGCTAAGTTTTGCAAGTCACGGACAATATTATGGTACTTCAATATCATTGCAACAATCCTTCTGACACTGAAAATTGCTTCGCCGCTAATTGAGGCGTAATCTTAATTTTCTACAATCTTCCTGGCGACGATAGAAGATAAATCCTTTGTTGAAGGCTCTTTCCGGGATCCCGAAATTCTCATTTTTTCTTCTCGCTCCCATAGGTATTGTCTCAATACATTTTAACGGTTGGTAGCTGTGTTCTACCCAATTCCTTGGGTGTCCCAATAATGCTATTCCTAACGTCAGACCGTAACAAACTTGTCGATGCAATAACGTCAGCTTATCTGTCACTTTCTTCCTAATAAAGAGTACTTAACACAACTGAAACACTGTTCTCCCTTCTACACTGCACTTTACACGAAAAAAAATTATTTATTTAAAATTTCCTACAGCACTAATAAATAACTCAAGCAGCGACAATCACGTTCGACGCAGCTGGTTGACTACTGGTGACTGATAAGACCGATCCTTTCAGCTGGGCAAGTACAAGAGAAGAGGCGTTCGGGGAGAGGTGGGCGGCAGGTGATCTAGTGTGTTAAGCAGATGCATACGGCATTGGGAGCAAATTATTTATACTATTACTGCTCTTAGAATTTAGCACTAAAGTGTTTTCTTCGTTATTCAAGAGACTTCAATAATTTTATATTAAAATTTAATTGTACGATACGCCAGAAAATCAGTGCATTTTTACAAATAATTAACTAGGTTTTTATGCTTGTGGTGTACAGAAATAACCGTAATAAATTTGTTTTATGTATTTATTTCTCCTTTCCAATGCTATTTCAATAATTTAAAAGACCGAAATATATAGGAAATATTTAAAAAATATTTTTTGGAAAATCAGTTGAAAAGTGAATCTTTTGTTGATTTTTCTAATATTTGGGCTCTACTCGGCAGCAGAAGGAGTTGTCGGATCGAGTTGAGATTTTTTATACGTTTTATTGATGCCATTTGGCCAAAAATCCGCACTAGCCGTAACCGGATTTCGAAAAAAGGTTTTTTTTCGATACACCCTACATATCGGGTGTTGCAAAATAAGTGTTACAACTCTTGGGAGGTGACTCCTGCCACTGAGACAAGAAAAAAAGTTCTCTTGAACTTTCGGCTATCTGACATTGTTTCGGATCAACAAGGTGCCGAAAGCGTGGGAAAATGACTTTCGGACGCCAATAGTTCGGAAACTATCCAACGTAAAGAGGGCATTAAAAATTTCACTGAAGAAGTCATACTTGCTCAACTGAATTTTGCATGTTTCATAATCCTACCATGCACGCGCAAAGGATTCTCGAAAGGAACGTAGGGAGTCCAGGATAATCTAGCAAATGAAAATTGGTCTAAATGGATATGAATTGATAGGGTTTCTACCAGGTAACAACAATTCGTTTGTATCAAGTCGATATCTGGAACAAATATAAAAGGGCGGACAACTTCATGCCAATTGGGTGTGGTTGCATAATCGCCAGGGGTGACGTGCATTTTCTCACGGTGCAATCTCGCACGGTGCTCATTATCGAGCAATTTCACACGGTCCTGGTTATCGCATTAATCAGTCAGCAGGTGTGGTGCATTTTCACACGGTCCATCTGCAATCACGTGATTCACCCTGAAACTTCTTTCACTACAAGGGGAGGGGGGACAGAACAACTATGAACTAAGTAAGAACAGAGAAAGAGCAAATACAAGTTAAATACGAACAATTAATATTACGAGCAATTAATATTAGAGAAGGAGAGCTTAGAAAATGTTTCACTTTCACAAAAAGAATAATGAAGAAAGTAAGCAGAAATTAAAATAACAAAGAACAAGATAGAACAAAGAAATCAGCAAATAAAAACAATAGTAAAGAAGAAGAGAAAAATAGCATATACAATAAGAAATTGAAATAAATGAAAAAAAAATAACAGAAACTATCGGAAATTGATATTAATACATAAAGAACAGCAAATGAAAATAAGAACAAATAAAGAATAATCAAAAATTAAAATAATTAGGGACAGAAGATAGAATAATCACATATTAAAATAAAT
The DNA here is from genome assembly GCF_964235325.1 of Thermobia domestica. Taxonomy (NCBI): domain Eukaryota; kingdom Metazoa; phylum Arthropoda; class Insecta; order Zygentoma; family Lepismatidae; genus Thermobia; species Thermobia domestica. The sequence goes on from NC_137454.1 coordinate 244,566,962, forward strand.
AAAGAATAAAATAAGCAGCACATCAGAGAATTCAGACAGGTAGTTCAACAATCGAAGAAAAATGTGCCCGCCCTAGAGCATAGAAAAACGTTGTGATTTGTAAAACACACAATATTAGCTCCATACTCCAAGGCGGTTCTAAGAAGAACCTTGTCATCTTGTTATTTTCCGAGCGAACAGCACGTCGTTAAGATGGAACCTTCTACTTTTGTACGTCGTCAACCCATTTTTACAGTTCATAGCCCATTATCTTAGCTTTTGGAGATAGCTCAAGCTTCTCAAGCAATTTTTAAGGTCTATGCCATTTTCTAGCTTCTCCAGGACTAATTGCAATCGTTCGTCAAGACGGATGTAAGTGAATTTTCTACGCTTCTCCGAATTGCAGTCTAAGCTCTGTCTCGCGAAAGCATGAAAACTAGCTGTCGCATCTGCTTTTAATACACTCACAAGCTCAAAGATATGTGGTGTACTCTTAGATATGGTGCGATTTAACTTATTGTGCCAACCCTCCACTGGGTTGTTTGTTCTGTGCCTTTGACCGTTGCAGTTCCATATTTCTCTTGGAACATTTGGATTATCCATCCATTGTTCAATGAAATAATCGTTGAACATTTCGATTTTCTGGCCAGATGGACAGTCCTCCATGACGGTGAGCCAACCTTCATCGATCCTGCTTGTTGGTATTAATGCCAATGCACTACACATGCGAACATGATGGCGTACATCTTCATTGTGGAGGTATTCTTCGACGAGACCTATACTCTGAATCTTCCGCCAGATACTCTGGTTGAAATGGTAATGGCAGCCGGAAACCTGTGAATTGGGAAACACTGCACGCAACGCATTGATTGCAGCAAGTTCAAAATCTATTTTTAACACTCGAGGTTCGTTCTGGCCAGACCACGTTTTAAGAAATGTAAACAGTTGTTCGTATGTTCGCTCTGTTTTATCTGGCAACAATGCATACAAGACCGGTACAACCAGTGTCTTATCATGTGTGCTTCCTATGTCTGCATGTGTGGTGTATAACTGGGAAAAATACTTACAGGAACTCTTGAACGTTCCGTCAAAAAACCATTGTTCGCTTTCCTTCAGTGCTGGTTTCAAACCCTCGTAACCAAAACACAGAATTCGTCCGTCTCCTTCCAGTGCGTCGTACTGTAAAAACGAGGTACCATCTTCAAACCGAATCATATAATCGGGAAAGCAGATATTTCTATGAGTCGGTGCACCTTGATGTATGCCGAGTGATTTCCTTCTAACACCATTTAAACCCCCTTTCTTCTGATCATACGATGGTATGGAGGTTACTAGGTCCAGACCTTGATTAATTGGAACAGCCATTTCTTCTTTGAAGATAACAGACACTGGTGTAAGGATCTCGTCTCTTGCTCTCTTCTTGCAATTTGAAAGTCGCTTTCGTATCTCGCAAACTGCAACATCAGGTACACACTGATGATCTCTTTCCACAACTGCTATTTTATCTTCTGTCTTGGGCAGATTGAGCCTGCCATGGCAATTTACCTTCTGTCTGTTGATGCATAGCTAAAATAATAATAATAAAAAAAACACCAGCTTCTGAAATAAACAATTGAAATGTGTTTTCGCATATACGTACACACACATAAAAAAGCGTTTGCTCGGTTACAAATGTACAAAATAAATTATTATTCATAAGTATCTTTTGTTTAAAAAATGAAACATAAAAACATGCGAATTTGTGTTATTACTTCCTTTTACGCAATTATATATGTGTAGATATTTGTTTAGGCAAAATATCACATGAAAGAAAGTTAATTTTTAAACATAGTAAAGCTCCGATTATCCGCGAGTACTTTTTTTTTTTTTTAAGCCCTGCTGCAGCCGCCTACTATTATTTTTCATAAGTACTCGAGTCGCTGCGGGATGACAATCCGTACGCAGATATGTACTGTATGTTCTAATACATAAAAATAAATTGCATTGTAAAAATCAATATTTCCAATTTTCTGCTGTATTGTACATATTTTAAAAGTTTTATTATGTCTTGTTCGTACAATAAAACAGTGTTTATGCTGAAATATTTTTGGGTTATCGGAGATTTTCGCCATCTCTGGTGCCCTTGCTACCAAATTCCGCGGATAATTGGGGCTTTACTATATTAGAAGTACTAAAACAACGTGAAAAAATATTTATGCTTTAGAGAAGCAAGTATACTGTCCTCTCAGATAAAGATTAAAAGTAATACAGATACTGTTCTTGTAATTCAGATAAAGATTAAAAGTTACGAAATTTTCAAAATACCATCATACATGTAAGATATCATAAAGTAAGATATCATACATTATTGCATATTTTCGAGTGCCTTAGACGATCGGTGCCTTAGATAATACGAGTCTACACGTTTCCATTGTACAAATAATAATAATAATAATAATAATAATAATAATAATAATAATAATAATAATAATAATAATAATAATAATAATAATAATAATAATAATCGTTTTCAAGGGTTTACTCTTCCCGCAATTAGCCTTACAGTGTATCACAAGATGCTTCTCTTCATTTTTTGGTATCCGTTTATGACATTTGTAGCCAGAAAATGAACTATTAACATCAATAGATGTTACTATACAATATTTACGCAGAGGAGCAAGTGTAGTATATATATATATTCTGGCAAATTGAAATTTAACCCTTGGAGATATTTTCCCATGGCTTCAATTATTGGAGTTTCTCCCAATAAGATCCGTCATTTTTTTTTCAAGGAGTGCCCGAATTTACCAGAAAATGACCGGAGCTCGTGTCGAACTTCACCAACTAGAGCTAAGCATTCACTGAGTAGCAATACTCGTATCTCTTGTTTCTGAATTGATGTCGACACGATATTACAATGTCATTATTATTATCAGATTTCTCTTAACGTTTTGGTAATTGTGGGCATTTCTGCTCTGGTGATCGGTTTCTAACATTATTGGTCGTCTATAAATTAGGAATTCTTCCATCTTCTCATGCAAAAAGCCCTTCCGTTGCATAGGCATGTAAATGTATTGAAAATATAAACTAAAACTGGATTTATTCCATGTTGTAAGCATACATCTGAAATAAAAACTTATAAAATGTGCTGAATATGCTCTTGAGTACTAATATATGCTCTAACCTTTGAAATATGCATTTATATGCACTACAAAGCTTCAAATTCGGACTATATTATTATTTCTAGAAACCCCTACCAAATTTAACAGAGATGCATACGAGCAAACAATGCATTTGCATAAAAATCCGATGTCTAGTCATATTATATGAAGCCTTCGCGCCCCCCCCCAAAAAAAAGAAAAGAAATTAAGAACATAAAAAAGGAAACATGAATTTTTACAGAAAATCCTAATTCTATTAATACGATACTTACCCATACTGTATGATCCCTGTTTTCTCTCTGCATGTAGTACTGGAACCCTGCATGAACTAAGAGACGATTACCTCTGCTAGTTGTTATAAACTCCATTTCTACGTTGAATCACTATGTTCACCCAACAACGAAAACACTAAAATTAAGGAATTAGACATCAAGGGCGATTCTTTTATACCCTATTTATCCCCCACCCTCCAATGACATGATTCACAGGTGTACCATGGCCATACGCACCTGCAGAGATAACTAAGCAGTAACAGGAAAAGAATAATCACAAAATAAAAGTTTATTTAACTCATCTTTCTATTTTTAAACAATGGGTTCCGACTTCATTAACAAAGTGCTTATTTTATTCTTTGCTGTGGAGAATGACTTTATTGTCCATACATTATTTCCGAAAATAGAGATCTTGATCAACTTAGCCGCAGAATGCCTTGAAAGTCGACCTGCAGAGACGATATCAATTTGGAGTGGAAACCAGTAACACATTTTAGTCTGTTTTCGCAAGATTATTTGTTTTTCTGAATTTTTATTTTCATGTACTTTAATTTGCTATTATTTTCGTTATTAGTTTTATTTTTGTAATTATTTTCCTCTTCTTTATTATAACGTGTGTTTGTTAATTTTTTCTTTTTTCTAGCTTCTCTAGTATTAATTGCAATTGTTCATATTTAACTTGTATTTGCTCTTTCTCTGTTCTTACTTAGTTCATAGTTGTTCTGTCCCCCCTCCCCTTGTAGTGAAAGGAGTTTCAGGGTGAATCACGTGATTGCAGATGGACCGTGTGAAAATGCACCACACCTGCTGACTGATTAATGCGATAACCAGGACCGTGTGAAATTGCTCGATAATGAGCACCGTGCGAGATTGCACCGTGTGAAAATGCACGGAATCTCGCCAGGTACGGATGCTGGCCAGCACTGACGCTCTGAGTATTAAGTGTGGCGAATTTGTACTCAAATACTCTAGAAAGACATCTGGAGTGTCGGTAGAGCACAACAGATGAAGCAGGAAATTCACATGTGTGGAAACACTTAACGAAAAATGCCCAGAAATTCACTCATACTCAGCAAACGGGAGTTCAATGCGTCGAAAATGTAAGGATTAACGTCAAGAACATGAAAGCCATTACCAATTCACCAATAATATTGAATCAATCCGATGCAATATGATCTGCACGGTTGCATACCAATAAGGATGCAACAACTGAGACCAAGTTAAAATTGTGCAAGGGAACTCACTAAGAAACTGGGTAAAATAAATGAATGTCACTAGTGGGATCGCATGATCGATATTGAAATGTGGCCAATGTGTGTGTTGATATCGACATGTGACTAATGTCAACATGTCCTACTATTGCTGGCACACCGTCCTACGTATGAAAAATAGGAAAATAACTACTCGGGTCTTGAATCTCAGGCCGTGGACTCCCAGTAGGATTGGAAACTGCGACCACGTGAGCGAAAGCAATCGTTCTAGCCCTGAGGCTTCGGGGAAGCCTAATTTTCTCTGTATTCATTTCTTTGAGGAGTAAACACTCTGTTTTGCAAGCGCTCTTGTACAGCCTCCCGACATGCTTATGTGTTTCATTTTGTTGCTCCTACTGCACAGTTGTAAACAATCAGAGCTTTCAGACGTTTCTTGCTATTTCTCATGTCGTTTTATTTTCCACATGTATGGTGTTCCAGCAGTAGTGTTACACGTACCAAATTGGTTCATTTTCGTCTTTTCTTCGCACTGCACTGTGTGTAAGATACGGATTTCTGGAGGTATTTTCCTATATTTCCAGTACGTCATATGTTCCAGAAGACATGGGACATGACACAAGTTTGTTATTTTCACGCTTTATCAGAATTTGAGCCATGGATTAAGATATTTCTTTTCATATGTGTCGACTGTGGGACAATGATCCAAACAAAGAGGGACATTGATACAATCGTGTTCTAGTTTCGTTCTACCAAAAAGTGCACCAGATGTAATAGCAAAATGTACAACGTTATTTTCCTAGTTTTCGCACGCGGGACATGTTGACATTTATCTGTTAGCTACATGTTGATATCAACACACACATTGGCCACATTTCAATATCGATCATGCGATCCCACTAGTGACATTCATTTACTTTACCCAGTTTCTTAGTGAGTCCCCTTGCACAATTTTAACTTGGCCTCAGTTGTTGCATCCTTATTGGTATGCAACCATGCAGATCATATTGCATCGCATTGATTCAATATTATTGGTGAATTGGCAATGACTTTCATGTTCTTGATGCTATTCCTTACATTTCCGACGCTTTGAACTCTCGTTTACTTAGTATGAGTGCATTTCTGGGCATTTTTCGTTAAGTGTTTCCACATATGTGATTTACCCTGCTTCATCTGTTGTGCTCTATCGACACTCCAGATGTCTTTCTAGAGTATTTGAGTACAAATTCGCCACACTTAATACTCAGAACGTCAGTGTTGGCCAGCATCCGTACCTGGCGATTATGCAACCACACACAACGGGCATGAAGTTTTCCACCATTTTGTATTTGTTCCAGATATCGACTTAATACAAACGAATTGTTGTTACCTGGTAGAAACCCTATCAATTCATATCCATTTAGACCAATTTTCATTTGTTAGATTATCCTGGACTCACTACGTTCTTTAGGGGAATCACTTGCGTGTGTATGGTAGGATTATGAAACATACAAAATTCAATAGAGGAGGTATCACTTCTTCAGTGAATTTTTTATCCGCACTCTTTACGTTGAATATTTTTCGAACTATTGGCGTCCGAAAGTCATTTTCCCACGCTTTCGGCACCTTGTAGATCCGAAACTATGTCAGATAGCCGAAAGTGCAAGAGAACTCTTTTTCTTGTCTAAGTGGCAGGAGTCACCTTCCAAGAGTTTTTGTAACACTTATTTTGCATCACCCGATATATACAGTGCGTTTCACGAATAACACTAAGGTCCATCTCCTGAAGAAACGAAGGCAGATAGAAACATTAAACCTTTTGGAACCTTCAAGGGACATAAAAGGCAACATTATGCTGAGAAGGAGGATCCCCCACAAGGAGAGCTAAAGGGGATTACTGGGGGTAACTCAAAAATTTTAAATAGCAACCCCCATCGTGTGGTACCTCGTTTGAAAGGTAATCACGAGTAAAGACCACTTGTGAAAATTGTAAGTCGCTAGCATGTCCGTAGCCAACATGGCGGCCATCCGTAAAGGACGGTCGAAGTGCGTTCAACGAATAACACTAAAGCTCGTCTCCAGAAGAAACGAAGGCAGATAGAAACATGAAACCTTTTGGAACCTTCAAGGAACATAAAAGGCAACATTATGCTGAGAAGGAGAATCCCCCATAAGGGGGGCTAAAGGGGGTTACTGGGGGTAACTCAAAAATTTTAAATAGCAACCCCCATCGTGTGGTACCTCGCTGAAAAAGTAATCGCGTATAGAGATCAGACCGTGTCCACAACAAACTCTAAAGTCTAACGTAGGTCTAGTTAGGAACGAATGGACAATACACATACCACATAACTAACACTATAACAGTATTGCAAATACAAAACATGCAAATTGAACTGAAACCGATAGAAAAGAGAGTACCATAATATTATTGAAAAATCTGAGCCCTCCAAGGCTCGAACCCCGGACCGCACGTGTACTGAACCAACACTTTACCATTGCGCTAATGTCGAACTGCTACTCTTACGGACGAGGAGATGTACTTCATGACGACGAGTTGCCCGTGGTGGCGCTTTGGTGTTGGACACACGTACTTTAGCAAAACTACTCCGTTTACTCGTGCACCACTATCAGATGTGCTTTTCCGACCAACAGTGCGCTACATTACAATCCGGAACAGTAGGTCTGAAGGACGTAGACGTGTGTTTGTGCTGGTGCGTTTGACCATCCTACATTGCATACATAATGTGGTCTCTTGAACAGAGAATTGAAATTGTGTTACTCTTTGGTGCTACGAATCGTTCGTACAGTGCAACAGCACGGTTGTTCAATGAACAAAATGTGCGCAACCCAATTAGTGTTTCTTCTGTACGCCATTTATTAATCAAATTCTTTACGACAGGCAGTGTGACCAATGCCCCAAAGCCTCGAAACCCTAGTGTTCCTACGGAAGAAACACAGATACAAGTGTTGGCGGAGCTGAATGTGCATCCTCAACAGTCCATAACAACTGTGGCTCAAACGTGTGGTGTGTCACGCACAACGACATACAGAATCTTAAAAAAACATACTTTCCATCCATACAAACTACATATGGTCCAGGAGTTAAGTGAACATGATCCCGATATGCGTATCGAGTTTTGTGAGCAGATATGTGAGGCATTGGCACGTGGGACCATTGTGCTTACAAACGTGTGTTTCAGCGATGAGGGTACGTTCTACTTGAATGGCAAGGTCAACAGGCATAACTGCCGATATTGGTGTGACACAAACCCTCATGCATTTCGTGAAGGCAACACTCAACACCCAGAGTCGCTGAATGTCTGGGCGGGTATCTTAGGTAATCACATAATCGGGCCCCTCTTCATCGATGGAATATTAACGGATGAGAAGTACCTGGCGCTGCTGCAAGACTTTATTGCACCGTTGATTGTCGAGGCAATGGAAGAGAATCCGCAAGAATTTGGAGAGATTCCGCCCGTTTTTCAGCATGACGGCTGTCCTGAACATTTTCACCGCCTTGTACGTGAGTATTTAGATAGTGAGTTTCCGCGACGATGGATTGGTCGTCGCGGCACCATTGAATGGCCAGCCCGTTCGCCAGACCTTGCTCCACCCGACTTTTTTCTCTGGGGCTATTTGAAGACTATAGTGTTCCGCACGCAGCCCAACAGCATTGCGGAGTTGCGCCAACGCATAGTTGATGCCTGTCATTCTATACCGGTCGGTAATGACTTTTACCCGTGTTCGAGAGTAGTTCGTCCAACGTTTACATTACTGCCAGGAAGTGGGCGGTGCACACTTCGAGCATCTCCTGCATTAATGAGGTATGTTCCAAATCATACTATGTTACTCTCTGCTTACAGGTTTGCAATGTTTCTGCGACCGTCCTTTACGGATGGCCGCCATGTTGGCTACGGACATGCTAGCGACTTACAATTTTCACAAGTGGTCTTTACTCGTGATTACCTTTCAAACGAGGTACCACACGATGGGGGTTGCTATTTAAAATTTTTGAGTTACCCCCAGTAACCCCCTTTAGCTCCCCTTGTGGGGGATTCTCCTTCTCAGCATAATGTTGCCTTTTATGTCCCTTGAAGGTTCCAAAAGGTTTCATGTTTCTATCTGCCTTCGTTTCTTCAGGAGGTGGACCTTAGTGTTATTCGTGGAACGCACTGTATATTAGAGAGTTATATATACATAACTATAAATACCTGGTCAAATAGGTTTCAAATATTGTTCAAATATGTTAAACAATGGAAAATGTATTACTAATTGACAATATTAGTAATTACTAATTGACTATCAGTCATCACTTAACACAACACACCATGGCACTGCATAATTACTTTCTGAGCACCCGGTATTACTTGACAATACTCAGTTTTCATATTTAATTATTGGCAAGCGAGCTTGCGATCATGTTTCACAGTTTTGTTCATATTCTCTAATGCTACATATAATTCTTTAACAACTTTTTCTACCATATACCACCACAGCACAACATTTTTTTATATTTTTTTAGACTTAATAACGAGAAGATAGTTACTACTTTCTCTAAATAGTAGCGATAGCAGCTGCTACTTTCGCAAAATTAAGTTTATTTTTACTTATCTCTAACACAGGATGACAAGATGTTACATAGTATAATAAAGTGCTGCCAAAATGTCTTCAGCCGTGGCAAAAAATTGAACTAAAGCTCACACCTTCAACGTTCCTACGCGTTGAGAAAACAAGGGTTCAGCTGTTGCTAAACGAGAGAGCCTTGTAGCCGTCTACACCGAAGGGAATGGAATTCCTTCAGCCAATAGCAGTACTTGGAACGAAAGACTAGGTTTCAAGTCAATGTGGTATATCTGTAGTGATTTTTGTCTGGATTTCAATAGTGTTTCCAAGGAAAAAACAATCCTTTTATGGACGACTCAAAAATTGCATTACAACTTGCAATTCTCCTTTTCCTGGAATAGTTGGCAAACCCCAAAAGCTGAGTCGTTGGGTTGGTTCAGAATTACAAAGGCGTTAGACCAAACTACAATTTTGTTACAAATATATCAGTGTGGCAAACTGCAGATAAGAGAGCAAAATAAATTGTTAAGAATGACGGTTTTATTATTGTGAGGGAAATAAACAAAATGATCTTACTTAAGCAGTTCAAACAAGATGAATGCTAAGAAATTGATATAAGGGAAAAGCAGTTTCTTTCCTTCTTCAAAAACCCGTAAAAAATGAAAAAAAGTTGCATAATGTAAAGGTTTAATATAAAAGCCTAACAGCACTACAACAAACTCCCACAAGAAATGGAGAGACAAACACAGACTAAGGGATACCATTGGCGTAGCAGACTTGCGGGCCTCCCATGCAAGATAAAGAAATCGGACCCTACTTGTAAACTCAATTGTTATAATAATAATAATAATAATAATAATAATAATAATAATAATAATAATAATAATAATAATAATAATTATTATTATTATTATTATTATTATTATTATTATTATTATTATTATTATTATTATTATTATTATTATTATTATTATTGAAAACTCGTTTCCTTTTCAAAATCTTTGACTCTGCCTAAGAGCATTTCTGCATATAGCGGTCATGTGCCCTTTTTTTTTTCAATGAGCATTCCCAAAGCCCCCCCCCAAAAAAAAAAATGTAAATCTCCGAGAAAGAGGAACAAAAGACTTTCTTATGATAAATTCTAGATCAAAGTTCGAAGCACTTATTTTTGACAGGTGCTTTCTTGTTTCATTTTTTTTTGGGGGGGGGAGAGGAAAGTTTTGACGCCTATGAAATTACAGTATATAATATTTCAAATTTGCAAGTGGGTTTATTTACATTGCAATTTGTAGTAATAAAGAAATTGTCATTAGAAGACATTATTGTAAAAATTAAGTTTTATTGCTTCACCTATCGTAAGTCTTAGGGTCCCATGATACCTGCTTCCCCCACGGAAGATCGATATTGAAAATTTAGAATACGGAATATACTTGAATCGACAATCAAAATCTAAATGTGTTCTTTCATTTCTATACCTAAGGCTGAGGGGGAAGGGGTGAACCCGAATAAATATTTTAAGCCAAAAATTTGTTAAAATGAAAGTAGTTATACTTCCCCCTTAATAGAAAACTATTACTGTAATTTATCTTTTACTTCTGTTTCTGATTGTCATCAGAATTCAGAGACAAAACATGTACTTCAAATAGTATAGCGATATATTCTATATTTTTTCACAACTAAGCAAATCGGAACATGAAATTCTTGTGATAATAAAATGGAATGCTCTACAAAATAATTCATTGTCCTTTTTCTGCCAGTAATTTTGACACAGACTTAGAACTACAAGAATAATAGAACTAGAAATGAGAGTTAATTCCTTTTCCCTTTAATACTAAAAGACGTCTGCATTTTGCTGAGATTGTCATTTTTTAATATGAGATTGTCATTTTTTAAGTATCTAAGTCCCCTATTCCGGGCTAACTCTGGCTACCGGGATTTCGAGGTATTCGGTACCGGTAAGTGTAAAGTTTGTCGACTCTCCAATCTCGACACTTTATTAAAAGAGATTTCACATTTCATGTTGTTATTTCTTCGTTACAAAAACACTTCTGATTGAGTATATTTATGGTGAATTACTGAAGTTACTATATACTCCGCATAAGAGAAAGCAACAGCTAACACCTTGCAGCTAGGCCATCTAATATATACCTTCTTATCCCACAATGGTGTTTGGTAGACACCCTCCCTCTCTCCTCCTTTCCTCTCTCCCATATTAAAGTCAGTAACAACATGAGCATAATTCTAATCTCAAAATATACATGTATTAGTGTAAATAAAGTGAAAGAATAAAAAATGAGACGAAATGAGATTCATAAGTTGACATAGAGAAACTTAAACATATCTCAATGAAAAATTGAAACCAATAGATATCTGTTAGAGGTACAGAAGTGAAACAGAGAGAGAAACGGAGATAGAAGAAGAAAACAAAAGGGAGCAGAAATAAAAATATTGGATTTAAACGTAGCAAGAAAAGAACCTAACATTTTAAAGTTCCATTTCCAGAAATCCAACAGTAATATATAAATAACTTTTTTTTTAAATTTTTTGTCAGAACTATTCGAATAAATACGTAGAGGATGCTTGAAAAATTCATTAAGTCACTTTCAAAACGCATACCAAACTTAGTGGTCAAATTAAATGCTCACTTTTCAGTGAAACTGTAGAGTTCCGAGACACATCTAGGATCATGCCAAAAGTTTAACACACACCGTATCTTTTCGCGTGATTCGGTTGCAAATTCGGTGTGTTCATTAAACGTACAGATCTGAAATACATTATAATAAATCTAGTAGGTAGCGTAGGTCATACCTTCCATTCCAGACTGCTAATGCAAACTGTACAAAAAAATAAATAAATAAATAAATAAATAAAAATAAAAATAAAAATAGAAAAAGGACAGAAAGAAAAATTGAATAAGTCCTATTTTACTGCTAAATTTCTATCAGAGAGCTTACATTAAAAGTCCGAATTGTATTATAATGAAAAGTTATAAATGTTTAAAAGGAAAATTGGGTGTTGGTTCCTTATAGACGTAGCAAATCTTGCATAATCCGCATTTCATACGTGGATAAAACAAATTGAAGAATTAACGGATGAAAACGAATTTTGTGTCAAATTAATATAAATAAAATCTTTCTTGAAATAACCCAAAAGGGAGCCATTCACGTAATTTCTGAACATTTGTGTTCCGAACATCCACTCTCGATTCCAATTATTTCGGATATAACGTTATATTCGCAATGATAGAATGAACACGCCAGAGCTGAAACGGGTCATCGAGTGACACGTTGATTCGATTGAGATTCGGTAACCAACAGGAAAAAAAGAGACTTTACTTATGTCCTTTACATAAAGTGTGTGTTTGTGTGTGAGATAGATAGATAGATAGATAGATAGAGAGAGAGAGAGAGAGAGAGAGAGAGAGAGAGAGAGAGAGAAGAAAAAGATGCAAGACATGATAAGGAAAAGTCAAGAAAGATAGAAAGAGAGACGAATATAAATATGGAAACTACTTATCATTACTGTATTATGAAGAGTGCACACACGGTTTATTCGGATTCTCGTCTTGTAACTTCTCCTACCAACGTTGGTAGCGAATATTTTATGAAAAAATGATAGCACTTCATGGAGATTCAAACCGAGATTTTATATTTGCAACTCTAGGACGGTACAAATACACCAACGGTTATTCTACCCAAAGTATATTTAGCAAAAGTTATAGTGTTCCTTTCTAAGAACAATAACATGAAAAGTGGATACTACAGCCCAATTAAGTGTTTCGAATTGTTATAATAGACCCCATAGTTATTATTTGACCTTTCCAACCAACATTTGTAAATCGTCTATATCATGATATAGGTGTTTGCTTCAACATTCTTACGGATTGCGCGTTTAGTATCAGAAGTCACTCTTTGATTCTTCACGATCACTTTGTGCAAAAAAACCTTGATCAGGATTCGAACCTAAGTTTTGAACCTATAATACTAGTGAGTCCAGGACGTTACCCCTACCCTACCCTGCCACCTGAAACTATAACTCAAATCTTACTAAGTTCCGTTCTGCTCTTTGGAACGAACCGGCTTCTTTCTGTAAGGTTATTTACTCCAAAGTGCACGCCGAAATTAATTTATTAGACGACCTGGAGACAAATTAGTGCCCACTAATAAACGAAATAACATACAATCCAGAAAAAAATACAGAAATAATAACATACTATGCAGTAATTACGGAGTGCAATTTCAAAAGTATGTTCAGCTTCACTGTGTAAATGTCATTTCATCGAATAATAATATCAATATGCGGATTCAATTTAACGAACGTTGTTTGAAGATTAGGCAGTTCTTCCATTTACTTTTCCGTTTCCAGAAAATTCACGCATCTGGTGTTTATCCACCATAAAGTCCGTATGACATTAGATGGGATCGATCTTATGTATACGTAAAAGTCGGGACCAGTACTACATATGTTATTGTCCAATAATTCGAGCTTGTGTGCAGAGTTAAAAAATATTTACTTGGGTTCAAGTGCATTGGGAACTATAGAACACACTGGACCTTACCATACTTTAACCAAAATTGTAAATTTCATCGTTAGAATCTCAGCTGTTCCTTTTAGATTTCGTAGTAATTATTATTGATAATGTTTAGTACCGGTAATTTTTGTCCTTGCGTATTTTTATTCTTTCCTTTATTTTAAAATTTTAACCATAATGGCGGTTCGTGGCTGGTAGTCAACCTTACTCATATGTACAGGGGTGCGATCGTATACTCTTGCCCTGGGTGCTGATTTTCCACGGCACGGCACTGTCCAGAGGGACAAGCGTCAAATAAATGTCCAAGCACTGGTTCACTCGACCTCACTTTCTCACTTTAGGTGGTAGGTGCCATCTCTATTATCATGAGTGCTGAAAATAGACTCCAATCAATCACACTGTTCTACGAAGACTCTATTTCTAGCCTGTAAATTAGTAAATCTAACGGAGTTTCGGTAAATTCACTTCTGAAACCAGAATTTTGCTGTCTGGAATAGTTTTCGAGTAATTTGAAGATATTGGTAATATAAGTCATCATCATTTGCAGCAAATATAATGAAGTTACGTAAATAGTTAGCAATATTATTTTAAATTTCTGGTAATATCAGATGTTGCTAGTACTATCCAGATATCGCATTTGTTAACCTAATAGTCATAATGAGAAACCATCGACTTATATTAAGTTAAAATTGATTTATTTCGATTCTTCAGAGGTACAAAGTGTAAATATATATTCTTTATATTTTTGTGTATGCTCTTTTTTCCGTGTTTATATTTAGTATGTTCGTAAATAAGTAAGGTAAGTACAGTAGTATAATAATGTGCAGCTGGAAAATCTGGTTGCTTGTGAAGATTTACGTAACTTCTTCCCTTTTATATCAACCTGTGCCTAAACAATATATAAAGGCTATGGATACCACGGGCAGAGGATTTGGCTATCTTCTTGAAAAAATCCTTGTCTGTCAGATGCTAAAATTAAAGATGATGGGCCTTATGCAGAGTCGTGACGCGTGATTAGTGCCATACTAAAGTGTTCGACTAACGTATGTTTCCTGCAATAGTCAGGTCTTTAGTATGATGCTAATCATACGTCAAAACGACTCTGCATAAGGCCTCTGTTTTCATTGGTCTGCAGACTCGTTAACTTCAACCAGTTCGAAATTTTGAAGCATGTCTAACAAACGAAGGAAAGTGATCATAGGTATGTTTAAATACAGTAACATAAGACTTCTGAGAAGTACAAGAGACTCCAAATACGAAAAATTTGTGAATCAAATAATCAAAGCATACAAAGATATAGGATACAACATGTTCCTGAAGGTAGTCTACATTTCATGGAATCGCATCTGGACTCCTTTCCAGAAAGTTCCAATGCTGAATTGGACGATCATGGGAAGAAACTTTATGTCCACTATGGGCTTACAGCTACTATGGAGAAAAGAGTATTAAGGAAAATGGATGATGTTAGCCGATTATTGTTCGAATATAATTCGAAACTAGAAGGATACTCAGTAGGAAAGGAAGAAATAAGACATACTGTACAGAGGGCCACCGATTTATTCATCTCTCGTTTTGCGAATAGTTTGGTTTACTAACGAATTTCGTGAACAATTTTTCCCTCGGCTTACGAACAATATTTGGGGATAGGAATACACACACACTCTCTCGCACACACACACACACACACTACTGCTATTGTATTTGTTTATTTCTGAAGAACTGAATTTTTTTCTGTCTCAGAAAAGACAATTTTTGTCATTTTGGTGTCTCCGAGGAATGAAATTAAACAGAACTACTAAAAGTTTTTACGTCAATCATTTATTATGGGCGTAACGGGGTATGAAAGTTAGAGATAGGAGAATAAAAACACTAACGTAGTGGCACCTACAGCTTGAAATATAGAACGCTACGTAGTGTGACCATACGGTCACGCTAGTACATAACGGGTTAAAACTACAAAGAAGCTTTATATAAATAAACCTAGGTACTGTAAGTAAGAAAGGTCTTATCCATCTCCTAGTGCTTATGTTCAAATGTAATGCCTTTTCGATTTGTTTGGAATATAGTATTTAAATAATTACGAGAATACAAATTTGATGAAGTTACAGAAAATTTTGAACTGTAATTGATAATCGAACCAAAAGTACCACTTGTTTGACGAATGCTTTACCAGAAATCTTATTGTGTTAAAGTTATATGCTGTTTGTTATATTGATTCCTTCAACTTGACCAAACAATTGAATTTTGAATTAATTTGAAGTTCCATCTCGTAATAATCGTATAAGAACATCAGTTAAAGCCAACGTTACTAGAAGGAAAGGTTGCGCTATACGCACAGACGCTTCGCTCCTCGTTTTGCGTGACGTCACCAGCGAGGAGCAGCAAGTAGGTATAGAGGTGTACGAAACAGCCAGAATGTCTTTTTTCTTTTTTTATGCATAACATTTTCGCTGTCACAACGTTCTCCTACACACAAACTACAAATAAATAAATAAATAATAAGCCAGCAATAAATAGAACATCTTCTTAACGCAATTTATATTATGGAAAATTAACCATGTACCTGTGTTGCATGATCATTTATTTATTTTTTGATGAGATAGATAATTGTTGAATTATAATTATATTTTAAATGTATTTATATCTGAAATGTTACTATGAATATATTTAAGCAAAGTGTACATAAATATGTTTTACCAGGACAATCTCTGAAATTTCCGGTGCCTGGAGTTAAAGTAATTGCGGAACCAATGATAAGGTGAGTTCCACACCCGGCATAAATAGATTACTTTGTGATTACTGATAGAAATATCTCAATAAATACTTAAGACCATGGATGATGATGATGATGATGATAATAATAATAATAATAATAATAATAATAATAATAATAATAATAATAATAATAATAATAATAATAATAATAATAATAATAATAATAATAATAATAATAGTAGTAGTAGTAGTAGTAGTAGTAGTAGTAGTAGTAGTAGTAGGAAGAAGAAGAAGAAGAAAAATAGATCGTCGATGCATTCAGTTGCGGAAGCCCTTTGATGCCTAGCATTTTATTTTGTTCAATACGGCACTAAGGCTTAAAGTTTAAAATTGCCAATTCATATCCACCACATGATTATTAAAACGGAACCCATCCGTGTTAAACGTCATGTCGACTATCCATCACAGATTATATTTAATGTAACCATTGTTGACGCTATGATTGCACTTCGTGACATTAATAGTACACGGTCCGGAAAGATGTATTTGGTTTATATCTAAATATTTGTATGCTAACTAGTGTTACGAATCGAGATGAGACGAGATTCTCGTCTTGTAGACTCGATTTTCGAAGAAAGCTTTTGTTCGTCTCGCCTTGAAGTTTCTCTAGCCTCTTGTATAAATTTGTGTACAAAATTTATGTCATGACTTCCTAATTTCAAGTAGTAGTTATGGGAATTCTTCCGAGTCAAGAGAGATCCACGAAGGATGAGATGTAACAACATTTAAACCATATTTATTATTGGAGTATATTGTGTGTGTAATCACTTGCGTATCTTTAAACGTTGGTAAATGAATGCTCTTCATTGTCTTCTTACAATCACTTTATCAATTTATAGTTTTTTAAACGATGAACCATGCAACACTAAATCTGTGTTTAAGGTTTAATACTTGGGTGAACTCGTGTTGCCAATGAGACTCATGAAGTTTCTAATCTTGCCTCGAAAACGAGACGAGAACTCCCATATTTTTAAATTTAAACGAATTTAAAAGATTCTTCTCGTCTCGAATTGCAGACGAGACGAGACATTTCTCGCCTCGGTCTCGCCCCGTGGACAACATAATATCAAGAATGAATTAGAAATAGTTAACCTGCTAGTTTTTCTCAACGGTCAAACTCTTCCATTCTGTGGTGCAAGGCGTGGGGCAACCGACCCACCTGTTCTACCCACACGACGTCCCAGAGTTTTACTCTGATTTCTAACTCAAATAAACATGTAGAGGACCAACAAGCAGAAAAATATCGAAAAATAATTTTAAATTATGAACTTCATGCATACATAGAAATTTTTGAAAATGAATAAGGAAAATAAACTTACTTTATTTTACTTTGAAATCGGGAAATCGGCTCCCTCTAGAAAATTTTATTCGGGTGCCTATGATCCTGACTGAGGACCTTTGTCTTTTCTTCACTATTTTGGCATGGAGGGACTAAAACTACCAGTTAAGCATGAATAGTGCAAATCAAAGGCGTGTACATGCATAAAGAAATCGATTGATTGTACAATTGATAATAATTTAGAACAACTTTTAACTCTAAAAGAAACCGATGCAATATGTGTCACTGTTAATATTAAACAAACTGAAAATAGTTTGAAAAATGTATCGGTAAATATCGGTGTTTATTTGCCAATGTCGATACCGATACTCCCAAAAGTGGTTGATATTACCGATACCGATATATCGGTACACCCCTAATTCTATAATGTGGAACACTTGGAGATAAAAGACAAATACACGTAAAAATACATATGTAGGGCCTACACACGTACTCAAGTTCACACTATCTTGCAATATTGCATGTTCGTACAGCCAAGCCCACGTAAAGAAATCTTCCGAGATATAGACCTTTTCTCTATTAAATAATATTCGTCCACGTACACCACTAGAAAAGAAAGCAACACAATTCAACATAGCAAAAACCCAAAATAAATAAAGAATTGTTTGTGGTCTTACTAGCAAATCTTCGCGCGCCAAGCAGACGACAAGCTCTAAGTTCCTCGCTGGTGACGTCACTGTGAAGAGAGCGTGAAAGTAGAGGTTCGGGACATCGGTTAAGAGCACCCCCTGAGTTAAAGCATGTTCTTGCTAAGCAAATAATTTGTGACTGCACTCGTCACATATTTATTTGTACTTTATCATAATGGAATATTATTTTGTACAATTTCAAAGAATAATTAAAATTTATACTATACCTGAAATGTTTTTTGTTATACATTTCATTCCTTCTTCATCACAGAGAACTAGGTTTCCTGGAAAATGAGCAGTTAGTTTCGAAATTAATGATCATAATTCATAAGATCATTACAGTTTAAAAAATAACTTATGTTGTAATTCAAAAGTTATTAATCTTTTAACGACAATTTTGATTATTAGTTTTGAAATCTTTTCAATACCGGGTCTAAGAATCAAATAATGACGTCTTAAATGAGATGGTGCCCCAACACGTCAAAGATACATAAATCCCACAAATAATAAAATTCATACAGGGAAACCCTCATATAAATTACCTGAATGTGGTTTTCATTAGTCTAACCATCCTGGTCTGTATATCTGCAATTGTTGTCGTTGCTTCATAGTTGCTGGTGCTTTAGTATAATACCTTTTATAATTTACCTTTTAAAAAATCATTCTAATGAAGACCGAACAGCAAAGCGACTACTTTATAACCTGGACGCCAAAGTATTTAAAGGCTACAAATAAGAAGTATAGCTTGTAAATATCACATGAAAGCTACTAGTTGAGCAAAAAAAGAAAAAAAAAAAAACGCAATTACGTAAGTCATTGCTGTTTGCCGGTAATTGCATTTTTTTTCTTTTTTGCTCAACTAGTAGCTTTCATGTGATATTTACAAGCTATACTTCTTATTTGTAGCCTTTAAATACTTTGGCGTCCAGGTTATAAAGTAGTCGCATTGTTGTTCGGTCTTCATTAGAATAATTTTTTAAAAGATAAATATCGATATAGATGGGTAATATGGACACAATGAAGAAAAATTGTGTTTTCATTGTAAGAAAGTTTATTTTTCCTGCCAGATGACACTAGTACAATAGACTTGATCATTATCTTGATACCCGATCTCATTTTATACGTTTGATCATACTTGGCTACCGCTTGATTTAAGAGGATCCTCATTGAGTCACGATGCTAAGTTAGCATAGAAAATTATGTTCCCATCGAAAGCCAGACTCGAAACCATATGACTACAAATAGCCTCAGTTAAGCCCTACAAGAAGTCTAGCAGCAACTAACTACATAAAAGTAGACTGGACGTATAAACAGAGTGCGTGCGAATAAAGGTACATAAAGTGCAACCATGCAGAACATTCACAACAATTATAATTTTATAATTAGAATTCAGAGACTATTGTTTTTCTTTTATAAGACATATAAGAGAATTTAATATGTCTGTTATTACAGGCTTGATGTTGATATTGACTGTTTTTGTGAAAGTTTAATATTTGATAATCTGTAGGATTCCATGTCATGTAATTTAATAAATTTGTGTTGGTAACAAAGTTTCAGAAAATGGATTTTTTTTTTTTTTTTTTTTTTTGGACAGAAAAGAGTCTAGATCAAATAGCAAATCCTACAAGCAAAAACACCGAAAAACATTTATATCAGTATAAAAGAATAACAGTCAGTGAGTCGTCATCACCCAGAGCACACTACTATAGATTGGAATGTAAAATTTAGACAGAACACTTCTTTTGTCACGAAAGTAAGGGATTAGGAAGGATTTTTGGGAATATCTATCTTAACCTCCTCCGTGGCAAATTTACGTTTTCTTTTTACACTTATTGAAGGAAAATGTACAGTATACTGTACATAGTTTGCAACTATTTCTTTTAACAATGAAAACCGCCAAACAGTCACTCAAATGCATTTGTGCTCATTGAATTACAGTGTTTGGTGTTGATTGAAGATTGTACATAGACAGTGTTGCTACTTGTTGGTCAATCATTGAACTACTAATGTGGCACTGTCTGTGCTTTGTGAAAATTGTGCTTTCCTTGTGTTTTAAGACTGTTTTTAATGAGTAAACAGGGATGATCAAAATAAACAATTGCTCGTTTGTGTATTGCAGAAGATTAATTTTGAATGTTAGATGTCAAATAATACTCATATTATTTTTATTTGCGTTAAAACGTATTTGAGAAAAAAACCCATGTACAGTATACTGTGCATTTTACCTCCAGAAGTTCTACTCCGTGCAGTGTATTTTTTGTCGGATTCTGGTTGCAACGCCGGTAAAAATGAAACAAAAAATCTTTCAGTTTTACGTCCCACGTTTATGCCGGCTAGGTTAAAGGCAGTGGTGTTATTCTAATTTTTTAACAACCGGTTCTGTATATCTATATGTATGTATGTATGTATGTAGGTATCTCTCTCTCTCTCTCTCTCTCTCTCTCTCTCTCTCTCTATATATATATATATATATATATATATATATATATATATATATATATATATATATATAGAGAGAGAGAGAGAGAGAGAGAGAGAGAGAGAGAGAGAGAAGATAGATAGACATAACTCTCTTAGGAAACAAACCATACAAGGTAGACAAAAGCAAAGTTTTAGTGGATACCACAAGTAGCAAGTAGGGAGCTACACAGCATCCTAATACAAAGTGGTGTGACGAAATTAGGTAGCACTGCAAATATCTTGAAACGAATTATCCAAGATAGATGCTTGTCAAAAAGTGTTGGAAAGACCTTTGACAATTGACGATAATGGTAGGTATGTGTTTCAAATAAAATAACCCTTACTACTACATTCATATAACCCCAGTTCTCATTCGTGATATCTGAGCATTTGAGATTAAGGAATAAACGCTTATACCTTGTTCTGAGAGATCAGATGTTTAATCCTGTAACTGTAAGAATTTCTTTAGTAGGTACTTAAAGTTTAACAAAGGTAGTTAAAATAAATTTACTGTTCCTGGATATAACTGGGTAAAATTTACTGTTATGTCTCGGTATAACAAACGGTTCTGCGAACTCGAAATATTCTAAGAACCGGTTCTAGCGAACCGGTGTGAACCGGATGAATAGCACCACTGGTTAAAGGAGACGATAATGATGAGAAATGGAAGAAATAGTCGAATGAAAAAGTGGGAGTAAACGGGAGAACCTCAAGAAAACCCACGCACATGGTGTTTGTCCACCACAAAGTTCACTGACGAAGTGTAAAAGTGGATAAAGTAGACCATCCTCCCACTCATAATAGTCAGGATGAACTAACCCGTTGCAAATATCAGACATACAGAAAATTAAGGTCTCTCTTTCTCAAAAACACCAAGTACATTTGTGTCTAAACCAAAAAAAGAAATTGTTTCTAGAAATTCCACCAAAAGTAATTGCTTATGGTGCGTAATCACAAAAGAAACCTTTCTATAGTACACTTTTTCATACTCGAAAATCTAGTACAGTTTTCTGAAATTGGTCATTTTATGTGTACTATATACAAATCCTACAGGGAAAATGTACATTATAGTGTACATTTTGAAAAATATATGTAAAAGTGTATATTTTTAAAATTTTCATTATAAAGTGCCTTAAGGGTTCAAAATAAATATTGATGACTAATAATTATAATTTTATCTCAACTAAATCAATGTGTCCCTAAAGCATACCTAAGTTCGATGTACAGTATACTGTACAAATCCACTGAGGTGGTTAAGGAGGGCTAGATTTTTTTTTTTTTTTTAACCAAGAACAGTCTATCTTATGAATTCCCAAACTTAGGGAAATGATATGCGGCATATAAAAATCTTCATTAAAAATAAGAGAAACTGTATTTCAGCGTTTTCGAAAATTCTGTTCCTAAAGGGAATACGAGGACATTTGTAAAATACTCTAATTTTTCCTTCTTTAATCAGAAAGTGCAGAATGTGAAGGATTTGCTTAATCTGTATATTGACAATTAATTAAAAAATAAGGGAACACGTACGTCAGCGTTTTCGAAAATTCTACTCCTGAAAGAGGAAATAGGATCAATTTGTACTATTATTTAAATGAGTGAAAGCGACTTACTAATAGACGCCCAGACCCTACTAATACATCTAGAAACGTGAGATTTGAACAGAAAACTCCTTTTGTTACGAGAGCAAAAAGCAACGGAAACAAGTATCATTTTTAAGGGATAAATTACTCACTATTCCTAATGTAATATGTAAGATACTGTAAGTAAAAGAATGTTCCTACAATCAATTAATGGGGAACGCATCTGTCTTCAGATTCCATTCAAGCTTGATATGTTGTTTATGAAATCGCATCATCAGAATGCAGGCAGGAAAATATATCTTGTTTCTGAAACGCTATAAAGCAGATGACGCAACAGTTTCAAGGTATCGACATGATGATCAAAGAGGTAAGACTACTTTTAATTAAGTTCTGGTCTCTAAGAGACAAATTTACATTCATAAAGAAATACATTAACTACAGGAAAAAAACATACTTTGATATGTTTAAACATTTAAAATATCGTTGCACATATGCTGATAAAAGCTTCCAGTAGAGCTACTAAAATATTTTAGTAAGAAAATGTATAGCTTCATGGAATATTAATACTTATGGACTACCTTTATACATTAATACTTGTATAGGTCCAAATACGATATACAGTATTACGAAGATACGACAAAATTATATTAAAGCGAATAATATGAAATAATAAGAATTTAATGTTTCAAGAGTTGTTTTGTAATACAACACACGCTACGTATTATGTTCATATGCATTGATTGTAGAAGATCTGTACGTGATGAGACAAAACAAGTAATGGTTTTGTAAGCAAAGCATTAGATTTGACGTATCTGTCATAATATAACATATGTCGCCAAATCTTTGTAGAGCTATGTAATAATAATAATAATAATAATAATAATAATAATAATAATAATAATAATAATAATAATAATAATAATAATAATAATAATAATAATAATAATATGAATTCTCTCATTCGCATATTTTTTTATGAAACCCACAATAATTATATGAAGCTTATATTAAGCATTTTTAATATTCATGAGGTAATAAGGAGACCCAAGCATTAGAGATTTGCCATAACAACTAAAAGCTTACAAAATGATACAACTCTAAAAGAATAAATCTTAAATTCGTCCACTTCTCTGATAGCTGGTATGGCAGATATATTTTTAAGACATCAGGCATATAAATTCAATTATTTAAGTAAACTTATTTTCTGTAAATTTATTGTAAGTCAATTGATAATATCGAAAAGTCTTGTTTGATGAATCAAGTTTAAAAAAAAAATAGCAAAACATGTGCTATATTCCGAGTTGAAGTTTATTTAAATTTACCAGAGGTTAGGCAGAGAACCACAGTAGTAGCCAGAGTATAACTGTATGGAAAATGAAATCTACAAGAACACCACTACTTAAAAACTCAATGACTTTTTAACTAAATTGTATTTGCATTTATCTAATACAGTTCACTATTCGATGCTAAAGACCCACAAATAGAGTGTTGTCTTAGACTTGTACCTCTATGTAAACTGTTATGTTACTTGTTACTGAAAGAGTATAAATGGAATGCATATTTCATTTCTGAACAAAAGGTACAAAAATCTGTTGCAATCATATTAGGAAATGTCATAAGTAACCACCATAAACATATTGTGAATTTGAAAAAGAAACATAACGTATTCATTTCGATTACGAATTGATAATAACATATATGCCATAGGGATTGAGAGCTACGATTGCGTGGCTGATAGGTAATCAACGTTTTAATGGAAAATATAAATTATGATGAAGATTTAGTACCTTTTGTATAAATAAATGCTTTAAATTTGAATAACATACAGCTAAGGCTTCAGTAGCGTACGTACAATTTTGTTCAACCTCCCAAATTCAAGCGGTTTCAGACGTTTGTATACATGTCTTGAGACGGTAAATGCTTATTGGATTAAAAGATCCAATATATTTCAATCAAAAAATTTGCTGGAAAACTACATATAGTGTAGCCAAACCCAAACTATCACTTAACTCAACATGATGTACTTATTCCGTAGAAAATACGAAAACTTGATTTAGAGGCCGTTCAAAAATTTCGTGGCCCCTAATTTAAGATCCAATATATTTTAATCAAAAACTTTCTTGTACGCCTTGTATCTGGAGAACTACATATAGTGTAGCCAAATCTAAACTAACATTTAACTCAGTGTGATGTGCTTGTTCCGTAGAAAATAAGAAAGCTCGATTTAGGGGCCGATCAAAAATTTTGTGACCCTTGATACAAAAATGCATCAAAGATTCTATATATTTCAATCAAAAATTTTCTTGAAGGCTTTATATCTGGGAAACTACATATAGTGTAGCCAAACCCAAACTATCACTTAACTCACTATGATCTGCTTATTCCGTAGAAAATACGAAAACTCGATTTAGGGGCCGTTCAAAAATTTTGTGACCCTTGATACAAAAATGCATCAAAAGATTCTATATATTTCAATCAAAAATTTTCTTGAAGGCTTTATATCTGGGAAACTACATATAATGTAGCCAAACCCAAACTATCACTTAACTCACTATGATCTGCTTATTCCGTAGAAAATACGAAAACTTGATTTAGGGGCCGTTCAAAAATTTTGTGACCCTTGATACAAAAATGCATCAAAAGATTCTATATATTTCAATCAAAAATTTTCTTGAAGGCTTTATATCTGGGAAACTACATATAGTGTAGCCAAACCCAAACTATCACTTAATTCAGTATGATCTGCTTGTTCCGTAGAAAATAAGAAAACTCGATTTAGGGGCCGTTCAAAAATTTTGTGACCCTTGATACAAAAATGCATCAAAGATTCTATATATTTCAATAAAAAATTTTCTTGAAGGCTTTATATCTGGGAAACTACATATAGTGTAGCTAAACCCAAACTATCACTTAATTCAGTATGATCTGCTTGTTCCGTAGAAAATAAGAAAACTTGATTTAGGGGCCGTTCAAAAATTTTGTGACCCTTGGTACAAAAATGCATCAAAGATTCTATATATTTCAATAAAAAATTTTCTTGAAGGCTTTATATCTGGGAAACTACATATAGTGTAGCCAAACCCAAACTATCACTTAATTCAGTATGATCTGCTTGTTCCGTAGAAAATAAGAAAACTCGATTTAGGGGCCGTTCAAAAATTTTGTGACCCTTGATACAAAAATGCATCAAAGATTCTATATATTTCAATTAAAAATTTTCTTGAAGGCTTTATATCTGGGAAACTACATATAGTGTAGCCAAACCCAAACTATCACTTAACTTAGTATGATCTGCTTATTCCGTAGAAAATATGAAAACTTGATTTAGAGGCCGTTCAAAAATTTCGTGGCCCCTAATTCAAGATCCAATATATTTCAATTAAAACCTTCCTTGTCGCCTTACGAGTATATCTGAAGAACTACACATTTGTAGCCAAACTTAAACTATGATTTAACTCACAAACTTGTCAGTGTGATGTGCTTATTCCGTAGAAAATACAAAAACTTGATTTAGGGACCGTGCAAAAATTTTGTGGTCCCTGATCCAAAAACCAAGATCACATTCTTTGGTCAAGATCATAATCTTTTGATGCATTTTTTTCATTTCTAAAATTCTTTGCCAAGATCGCAATCTTTTGATCTATTTTTTTGATCATTCCTAAAGTTCTTGTTTTTACATAATATATTGTTGAAGGGGGGTTAAAAGTTGAAACCCCTTGCGTACGCCCTTGTACGAGATCAATATGTGTTTGATATTTGAAGAAAATACCCATTCATACTTGAAATGAAACGAGTAGTGCGTTTTATGAACTAAATAGCCATACTTTACCTTGATTGTCACCAATAAATCTATCAACGCAATTACATAACTTCAACTTCTGCTCTGCTTTACATTGTGCTTTGCAAGCCGAGAAGCTGTAATGAGAAAAAGACCACATCCCTTCCGTTTCGTTCGGGAATCGACATTTTCTAGATGATATAGCGATTTGGCGCACTTCCTCGTTGGCAACTTCAGGTGTTAACGGTGAATGCCGTTTCTAGTACTTTTGGCAATTTACGTATCTGCATTTTGGCAGTAGAAAACCCATACGCAGAACCAAAATTGTGTTTCAGTGGAACTTCATATCGGGACAAATACACAAACTGGAAGAACGAGAAACAGAAAATGAATTAGGCAATAGTAATTTATTATTCTTCATTTTCCTTCACGTCTGTGAAAGTTGAATTTAAGTCTTGTGAATCGAAGAATTGAAAAAAAACACATTATAATATTATGTAGATTGAGTAACGTGAATTTATTTAAGAATGGGATCTGTAATTACGCAACAAATTGACGAAACTAATTACAAGTATATGTAGTATATGCGAAAAGAGGTAGGTGTCACCATTAGGAAAAGACAAACCATAATACATAAAATATGTTAGTCAAGAACGTATTTTGCTACATGTACACCGTATAGTACATAAATAAATAAAAAATTCTCCAACAAAACAAAAAATAATAAATTATAATTTCCTCTAACAAAATAAAAATAAATAAATAATTATTTCCTCCAACAAAATAATTAAATAATAAATTCCTCCAGCAAAATAAAAAATAGATAAATAATGATTTCCTCCAACAAAATAAAAATAAATAAATAATTTCCTCCAACAAAATAATAATTAAATAATTTCCTGCAGCAAAATAAAAAGTAGATAAATAATAATTTTCTCCAATAAAAATAAAAATAAATAAATAATAATTTCCCCCAACAAAATAAAAATAAATAAATAATGATTTCCTCCAACAAAATAAAAAATAAATAATAAGTTCCTCCAACAAAATAAAAAGTAAATAATTTCCTCCAACAAAATAAATAATAATTTGCTCCAATAAAGTAAAAATAAATAAAAATTACCTTCAGCAAAATGAAAAATAAATAAATAATAATTTCCTCCAATAAAATAAAAACTAACAATTGTTATTGGCAATAAATGACATACTTTTCAGCGCCTTAAAAATTGTTTTTCGATTGTTTTGAGAACTATGCTGAAGAATTTACCTATAAACATGACATTTTGTTCAGCTCAATGAAATCTATCGACTGATATATACATGTGACTTTCAACAATACTTTAATTAAGCGGGAAATTCAAACTTAAAAGCTAATAATAATAATTTTAGGCTATATCTCATTAATTATATTATATAATACAGTAGCGGTTCGTGGTCTGTACAAGCACCAGTTGCAATGTTGCAATATCAAAGGTATGTAGGTACGCGCAAGCAGGGATGAATTCAGAGGTAGCCCGGGGGGAATGTCCCCCGAAGAAAATTTATTCTCCCCAGAGCAACTCAAAATTTCAATCACAAAATGTAGAAATTACTTCAACCGAACTCCCCTTCCCCCTGAGGAGTTACATTCCCCCATGTGAAAATGTCTGAATTCAACACTGCGCGGAACTGTTCCCCTCCCCCAGCATTTTTGAGTCTTATCCAAAAAATATTCAGGAAATATGAAGAGGAAAGTCTTTTAAGCTCTATTTGTATATTATTGATTAAAGTGTTTCTCTAATATTGATTTAATATATAAGCTATTTCTTTTTTTTTTTCAAACAACCACTATTAACGTACGTCTATACACTGTTTATTTACAAAACTTCTACACTTATGTTATTGAACAAGAGATAACTCGAATATATAGCATGTGCTGTAAGCCATGAATGATATCGTTAACCCAAAACGAAGAAAAAAAGCAAGAACATTGCATATATTCATGCACACAGTTAAACAAAATTATTTAATTATATAAACTATGCATTATTTTAAAATGGAAGTTCTTTCTTCGTTCTATTCGAGCTTCAAATTTTTCTATGACTTCATTGAAATCTGAAATGCTACTCGCCAAGTTTTTCTGAATAGAAAGCATCGCTACCGCAAATATTTTCCGCTTTCTTTTCTTTAGGGCACAGAAACACCTCTCTCCTCCGACAATATGCATTTTCGTAGCATTTCTTTGTATAAATATACGATACAAGAAGTCCATTTTCAGAAACCACGTATTTTTGTCTGCTGTTCTACTATAAAGAAGCATGAAATCTAAATTTTTTTCCTTCGAAAATGAAAAAAAAAAAATAATAGTTTAACATTCCAGCAAAATAGGCTAAAGAAGACATTATTATTGAAAGTGAATGATTTGAGATTAATTTTTTATGCTCTCCGCCAGAAATCGAACACGGGATCATGTGCACGAAAGACACAGAGCTAGGAATTAGACCAGTGGTAAGACATTTTCTTCTTCGAGGCTCGATCTCCCCCCCCCCAGAATAGAATATTTTTTAATTTTAAAAATAAAACATCCCTAGAATTTTCACGTTTGCATTATAAATGTAAAATAAAATCTTCTTCGACACTCGATCTCCCCCCCCAGAATAGAATATTTTTTTTATTTTAAAAATAAAACATCCCTAGAATTTTCACGTTTGCATTATAAATGTAAAATAAAATCTATTGACTTCGAACGACCGCCCCCCAAACTTTCAGCCTAGATCCGTCAATGCTACCACCAGACCTGTATTTGTTCTTTGTAAGTTCGTGTTTTGTGAATAACTTCTTTCTTCCGGGCGTATGTATTGCGGCCCATACACGTAAACACATGCCTGAAGAAACAGCCCGACTTGCATGAAAAATGATAAAACCACAGGCAAGTTGATCGTGTATGGCCTCGTTCATTCACGTTGAAAGTTTTCAAAATCTTCTGAAAACATGCTTGATGTTTTTGCCGTTCTGCATGCATGTTTACAGTGTATGGGCTCGTTCATGCAAGGTGGTGGTTTTATATTTTGGTCCGCCAATCACAACAGCGGAAGAAATCACGTGACTCTCTCCTCCGTCGCATGCCAAGGTCGTTGAAGATGAATGGTCTGCGTTGACAAGGTCGTTGAAGATGGATGATCTGCGTTATATAACAAGGGATTCTGTGCGTGAATTTATTTAGGTATACAAAGAACTACCATGTTTGTGGAAAGTAAAATAAAAAAAAGACTATCTCTGAGCTGTATCTGATGATTATTAATAATTAAAAAAAAAAATCACTCAATTTCTTTAAGATTTCCTGACAAAGAATATGTATTTATTATTCGTGACTAAAAACACCATAATTATTTTATTAACAGCTATATCTCACTTCCTGTTTCACACCAAGTGGAAAAAAAAGCAAATGAAATCCAAACTGAAAAACTGAATAAAAAATTTTTTCACCATATTTTCCACCTGATAAAAAATGTTTTTTTTTAAACACTTGACAGCATATAAAAATATAATGTACTTACAAATCAGTTTAGTGCCATTGTTTTGTAGCAGTATTTATAGTACCTTGTTAAAATGTTTGTCTTCAAACTGACAAATATAAATCACAGTGTATAATAATGTAGTTCCATTATCGAAACCTTTTCAATTCAATTTGGACATGATCCGCACAGGAGCACTAGATCAATCGGTTGTAGCATACGTGGTAGCAAGGTTGTACATTTGGTTATTCCTTACACGGAAGAGGTAAGAGAGCACATTCGATAGGTAAAAAATTTACCGTAAATTATTAATTATTGTAAACTTAGTTAGTTTTAAATGTCTGAAGCGAGGTAGTCTTGCGATGTTTTAAAAGCTGGTCATTTACTGAATCATTTTTTTGGGGACTAGCCCTGATGGGTTCCCCGTGGCTACACCCCTGTGGTACTGCGATGAACTTTCATTTTTGTCGGATCAGGAAGAAACACAGAAGCAACCTATAAGCGAGAGAGAGAGAGAGAGAGAAATCATTATTCCAACTACTTTTTCACACTTATTCCTGTGTACTGACATGTGGAATTAACAGACCTCAATGGTTACAACTTGTTGATAGAATCATATTGTCTTGCCATTCGACTCTTCCTGGTCCTCCACATTTCTCTAATTACTAGTACGTCGGACAGCATGTTGGTACGTGTGTGGGCAAAAACTTCTTCCAACATGTATGATGAAACAAATCTTTCATGCATGTTGGTCATGCAAGTGTGTACGTGTATGGGCCGCTTATCTCTCACCCTATCAATTGAGTCAAGTGTTGCCAAGCGGAGGAATTCGTAACTATTACAGAAGCTGACCAGTTGCGGAAGAAGGTGCAACTGCAAGCGGGCAATACGGGAAGATAGAAGCGATGCAAGAATAAATCCACTTCCCCATGTTAAGAGATAGGAGCTCGCTGCCATATGCTCAATGTTACTGCTTCCAGTGGCAACGCTCTCTGCAACTGGAAATGTAAATCACTCTCTTTCTTTCAGTTTTTTAATTTTTTTTAAAGAAATGCATCAATACTGTTTTGCGCTCAAAAGCAAAGGTTTATTTTTTACTGATACACTATTTTAATACTTAAAAATATTTTTAGTGTTAAAAAAATATCCGGTTGCACAACCATGCAACATATAGTACCAGCCGCCGCTGATATAATATGGTATTGCTACGAGGGTCATTTCATACATGAAACACACTAAATTTTTGTGACTTACACGATTCAAGTTTGGATAGGATCTCTTTACAGGCCTTCAATATAATCACTCTGCTTGGGAATAGCGGAATCCCAACGTCCGTGTAGCTTCTGTATTCCATCAAGGACGCCATCTTTGTGAAGCTGTCGAATGGTTGGCTGCAGAAAGCTCTTCCAGACATGGAAACGGACGCCCACACCACATATGTTGTTTCAACTTTGGGAACACGTCGTAGTTTGGTGAACTTATATCTGGAGTGTAGGAAACATGAAGTAACATTTCCCAACCGTATTTGTGAAGGTTTTGATGCATGGCATTAGCGGTGAGCGGGCGAGTGTTGTCGTGGAGAATCAGTGGGTTCGCCCTGAGCAACTACGGTCTAGTTTTGTGCATTTTTCTGCGCAGTTTCAGCAGGAATTCACAATAATACACCACTGTGACACTTCTACATGGAGCTCTGTCCGTTATGTTAATGCCTTGGTGACAGTAAGCAAAAATCGTCATTTACTTAACCTTTGATTGAGGTCGGTGACATTTTTTTTTTGTTTGTTTTTGGAAAAGATGGAGCTCTCCACTTGTTGGATTGTGATTTCAATTTCGGCTCAATGTGTCTGATTCGCATTTCATCAATATCAATAATGTGACGCAGAAAATTGCCACCTTCAACGCTGAATTTTTTTCAGCACCGTTGCATTGTCCAGACGTGTCTGCTTCTGTTCAACAGTCAATCAATGGAAGAACCAACGAGTAGAAATTTTTCTTTCTTGTAAATCACTTGTCAGAATTCGGTATACTGACGCAGATGGAATCTCTGATGTCAGAAAGTTCCTCATATTTCACACGGCGATCTTGTTCAAAAGCATCTGAAAGAAGTTGCACACTTCTTTCATCGGTTGATGATTTCGTCTTCCTGGTCTTGTATTATTCTTTATGCTCACACAACCACTACCGAAAACAGTGGCCCAACGAGAAACTGTACTATTTTCCACTATTGTCTCATCACAAACTTCTCGTAAGGCATTGGGGGGAGGGGTTGTCATTTAAAGTTTCAGTCTTTATGATCTTTAGACACGTTACCCGAGTCATCTGCTACCTCCATTACCAACACTTGTCAGCCACATTGTGTTTACTACAGAGCGCACAAGGACACGCCCTGCTGCCTCAAGACTTCAGAATCGACCGCTTCGGGAAGGGCTGAAGTGTCTCAGTGGTACAGCGTTCACCTCTGATGCATGGGGTTTTTGGTTCGATCCCAGCTCGCGTCAAGTGGGCTTTGTGGTGGACAAACACTTAACAAACAAACTTTTCTCGGGGTTATCACGTTTCCTCCCACTTTCTTCCTCTCATTCATTTCTCATCATTACCGTCTCCTTTAATCTAGCCAGCATAATCGTGGGACGTACAGGTAAAATTTAAAGATTTTATTTCACTTTTTCGACTGCTTCGGACGTGTCATTGTTCTTTGTAATTCTAAACATGTTACGTTATCTTATCAGGAAACATAAAAAGTATATCTTGTGGTTGTTGCGGATTAAAACTAGACAGAGAGAAACAACAAAAGTTTAAGAGAAACGGATAGTCAAAAATTATAGATAAATCATCACGCTAGAAACCATCTTAGCGTGTTTAGCAGCGGGAGAAGGGGGCTTAGCTGCTTAAGTATCATATCTAAGCATCCCTGAGTTATGAAAAATATTAATAAAGTTTTCTATACTACTTAAAATTAGATAAAATTGAGATCTTGTAATTAACTACCAAAATCTATTGCTGCAGAATAATGGGAGAACAACACTTAAAAAAAAGTCCAAAATATGTTATTTAAACAGTTTAGCGGTAACAAACCATGTTTTACACAAACATATATACATGGGAAACCATTTATATTGAAACACTCTGGTGACTTTTGTTTGCGTTATTGTCTTGTCAAATGCCCTTTGTTTGGGTACCATTCGAACATTTTGCTGTTCGTATCTTAAATGAAACATCCAAATATTAGAATTTTATATTTGAGTGTCAGTGACAAGATGCTTTTAAACCCTTCTCACTTGAAAGCACAGCCAACACTTTTCCAAAACCACTGTCCTAATCGTTTACCTTGGTCGAAGTAGATCCATTTTTTTCATCAAAAATAGCAATCCGTTGTAGGAAGCTTTCCCATTTATTCAACGCAATCAGATAACTTCAAAATTATTATCTTCTACTTTTATATAAGTCAGCGTTTCCCAACCGGTGTGCCGCGGCACACTGGTGTGCCGCGAGGAAATCATATGTCATAAAAACGACTGGGCAAAAAACACAAACCAACCATTAGTAGATGGCCATTAGTTCAGTAAAGATAAGGTTGAGAAAAGAACCAATTAGTAACAAGCTGATAATTGGTATGGAAGTAGCGGAATATGTCAGGAATAACATACTAAAAGTCCCCTAATATCCCAGAGTAGCTTTTCCCGCAATTTTGAAAAATGTTCGCCATCTTTAGACAACGACAAGGAATTTATGGAAATCGTCATTCTTTACGTTTATTCCTCCAGTCGCCGTTCTAATTATCACAAAGCCATGGATCATATATAGTTAGAAAGCATGAAAGACACAAACTCTAAGTAAATCACATATGCACATCGTGCTAAATTTCTAGAAGAAGAGGAAGAAGAAAACAGCTTAGCTTACTTATTTAGAAAACGTTATTTTTTCAGAAATCATGGGAAGTTTGCAACACTGACACTTATTGCACAACAACAATATAACACCAACAGATGTCCTTCATATTTGTCTCAAACATAACCAACAATGACACAAATCGGTGCAATACAAGCCGAGAAAAAAATGATAACCAATATTACTTTCTGACCTTTCTGTACAAAAGTGCATAAGGTGACATTCACTACCATGCTCTAGTCACCTTCTGTTATTACACTGGACCAAGAGTTATATGCCATTGGAAATATTATGAAACGTAAATTCGAAAGAAATAACACTTATCAGGGGCGGATCCAGGACGGACTTCTGGGGGAGCGGTGGGTTATAATACTGCTACCTAGAGCTACTTTTAAGAGCTCCAAACTCTGGGATGGGTTTTATTTATATCTAGGTATATACAATAAGAAAGTTTCCTCTTCTGGGGGGCGATGGCTCCGAAGGCCCCTCCCCTGATACTTATACTAATTAAGTCCAATCTGTAGAAGAAGCGTAAAACTCAAAATTTCTGGGCAAAACATGATTACCATATAGATTTTATAATATTTGCAACACTGACAATTATCGTATGTTAACAGAACTCCACCACCGTTTTTACTATCATAATTATCAATTTACTTTAAAAATGGTGTGCATTTTTCTCAATGGAGTAAGCTTTTATGACACAGTTTTACACGCGCAAATATAGCACAAAATTTATTTATGGACAATATTAGAAAGTAACAGAATTGGTAGTCTTCTTTGCATGGGAAAACCGTAATTTACACACTTAAAATCACTCTCAACTGCAATAGTCATTTGAATGTAATTTTGTTAGATGCCCAGTTGAGAGACGGGCCAAAACAGCATTTCCCCGATAGGGTCGGCAGAGAGGGATATTAAATTTCTATCTCAAGTATGTTCAATATCCGTTGTGAAGTATGACGTACATACCATCCTCCATCTCCCGCAACTAATGACACGTGTTAGTCGCCCATTTAGAAGATGGGTAGAATCTTTTCTCCCCCATTAGAGGCGTCTGAACACACTCATTTCTAGGTAACTCCTACTTCAATACGGTGCTCACTTATCTTTTGTACCCAATGGAACGTGTTAATTGACCATTTAGGAGACAAACCAAAGGCTCTCCTCCTCCGGTAGGGATGGCAGTTTCTTACTTACATAGACAGATTTGTTCCACAATCCAGGTTGAATGAGGAATCTGAGATAGGGCTTTATGCAGAGTCGTTTTGACATATGATTAGAGTCATACTAAAGGCCTGACTACTGCAGGAAACACACGTTAGTCGAACTCTTTAGTAATCACGCGTCGGAATGACTCTGCATAAGTTCCTGCAGCGAGTAAACTACGCGATTAGCACGGGTGTTAGGGTGCCGAAGGCGCTATTTGAAATTCTCTAGTTTGATATTCCAAGATTATAATCCAAATCTTAAAGGAGCAGTGATGATGAATATCGAAATGGTGGACTGAAGAAATTGGGAAAACACCGAGAAAATCCACGCACACTATGGGTCCTACATAAAATCTTCCTGGCGAAAAGTGGGATCGAACCAGCGATCTCGTGCGCCAGAGGTGATTTATCTACCAAGCTATTTACAGCTAATTCTATTAAAATCTACTAGTATATTTAACCTACTTCATTTCTCCAAGTGTTTTGCAAGTACTTGCTTTTGCACCTTGGTTGCTGTACTTCATATATCACATGATCTTCAACAATAATAAGCTCAAGTATGAATTCTCTAATTCTTGTTTATAGTGGCATATATTCAAAACAATTTCACACTATCTTTTAGTACTGGTTCATACTTGATACTATGCACACCTGAAGATAATAACAGTTCCGAATAAGAACACTTTTATCCAGAAACACCCGCAGGATTTTTCCAAGGTCGGGGAAGGGGCAAAAGCCCGACACACATTGATGCGCATAACGCATGATGCAAAAAAGTTATTATTGAGGCATTTGTGGACTACATTAAATAGGTCTATATTAAATATTCTAGTAGGTGTAACCAAATATAATGTTCCTTCATGTATGTTTCTGGGTAAAAGCGTTTCGAAAATGCAGGGTAAAGCAATTGTCCCCTTACCTCCGCTGCGGACCTCTCATGTACTGATCGTTGACAGAGCATACGGGTCTATTGCTTTACTCAATGGTGTCATTCACCTAGTTCGCCCGAACCGGTTATTAAAATTTCTCAGAATCTTGGAACCGGTTGTTAAAATTGTATCTCCACTTCCATATCCGGTACTTACGGAAATGACAATTTTCTAGTGTTACGAGGTGTCAAAAAACCTTTAAAACTTAAAAAAAAATGGAAAATATTGAGTGAGTATGGAACAAATGAATTTAATTTTTCTACACAATCCACTCTACGCTCAATATACGTTTGCCATTACTTACAAAGTGTCCCAATGCCTCTAAAGATCTTTTTTTTTCTTTTTGATTGGATACGCAATTAATGATACATCATTCGTTGTACCTCTTCATCACATTGCAACTTCTTTATCTTTAGTGCCTTTCTCCATTGAGGCGAGATTCGCAGCCATTGCACAGGCAGTAGTATGAGGCCGAGCATTGTTATGTTATAGAGGAAATTTGTTTTCAGAAGTCCGTGTTACTTCGTATAGTAAGTTTAGGACCTTTTTGGAGATCGGAATACAAAATACTATTGACTATGCGTTTCCTATGCTGTAACGCTCCAAAATGTCACCCTTTTGGTCCCAGAAAAAAGTACTAACTTCCCTGTAGATAATTGTGTCCGATAATGGATACTGCCATTGCATGCTCTCTTTCTGACTTCCGGAATGTAATAGTGAACCCATGTTTCATACCCAGTAACGAATCTCTTCTGAAAGTCACTACCTTCTCGTTTACGGCAAGGCAAAATCTCGTGACACATCAACACATCACTGCTTCAGTTCGTCTATCAACTGGCGTGATACCATCCTGGCACACACATTCCGAAATCTGAGCACAACGTGGATAATGTTACTGATTGAACAGTGACTTATGCCAATGATTGTAGCTACTTCATCCAGTCACTCTGCATTGCACCTTATCACACTTTCAGTTTACATAGAGCAAAACGGTAAGCGATAACAAGAAATTATTTGTTGATATAGATCCAGCGTCCCAAGCATGGGTTCCATCTCCGCTCCTTATTCTTATGTTGAAACCGCAAGCGGTAAACGTATCACTTACAATTCGGAATTCACGGACAATATTCGTCAGAATATTGGTTCAATAAGAGCTAGACATAGATCACTCACTTCTGGTGGATCAGGTTTTTGGCTGGATCCCAGCTCGCGCCAAGTGAGCTTTGTGGTGGACAAACCATAAGTGGAGTTTCCTCCGGGTCCCTCCCTTTCTTTCATTCAACCATTTCGTTCGTTTTCATCATCTTCTTTCTATCTTTCCTTCGGAGCACAATGATAGGACGTTACAGAAAAAAAAACATTCATGTCTCTCGGTTATGCCATATAAGCTAAACGAGACGGTGATGATAAGAATGAATTAAATGGTAGAATGAGAAAGTAGGAGCACAAAGAGAAACTCTGAGAAAATCCACACACACACACACATGGTGTGTGTCCACCAAAAAGCTCACCTGGCTAAGCTGGGATCGAACCCGTGACCCCGCATACAAGATGTCAATGCTCTACCACGGAGTCACTGCAGCTCTGCAGTAGAAAAAGGATTTGCATTTCTACATGAGTGGTTGCGTTTCTCAAGTGAAGTTATAGGGTCTGAATACTTTCTTTTCATTATAGGGGAAAAAAATCAAGCTTTACGGTTTTATGAATTTTTAAATACTAACTAGAGAAGGTTGAGGGATATTACTCTGACTTCGTTTCGATATTATGCTCAGTTGACGCCTTTTTACATATGAAACAACTAGGCAACCGGAGAAATCCTCGATCGCAACCGTGTTCGAATTATGAGCGTTAAAAGTTCAAAATTGAACATATTTTGCAGAAAGTTTGAAGTACCATTTCTTGAGATAGACGCTTCAGTTTTGATATCAGGGAGTTCTCCTGGATACCCAACACAGTAGTAAGATCAAAACGTATGCATTTTGCAAGATAAGGACAATTATTTGGAATGGTGTGAAAGGTAATGGCGTCTTACACCATGCAAATTGCCTCCCATTTGGCATGCCATTGGGCCAACCAGTGGTAAAAGTGGATTTGAAAAGGTGGGGGAACGGTAGGTAGCGGGAAGACGCCACGCCATTCCCCTGCCTATCTATACCCATTATAGGGTCTACTGTAGTTTTTTCGGAACTGGGGTACGGCGTCCCCGTATTCTCCTTCACTTTTACCCCTGGGGCCAATAGGCTAATAAAATGTATTTGATACCCCTATTCGACTATATTGTTATTCAAATATCACTTTCCTGTGTGGCCACCTTCAAATTGAGCAATCACATTTGTCTTGGAAACGCTTTGCCAGGCGTGCAAAATTCAATGAAGAACGACGTGATATTCATAATTAAAACTTGTGATGATCTATATTGTTGTGTTCTTCCCAGGCCCGTATCCCCGGTGGGGTCTAGGGGGCGGACTTCCCCTAAATTTTTACTGCTCCCCTAAAATTTTCACAATAAGCTTGCAAATGAACAATAATATGGTGATGAACTATAATATGGTTGGATCGGCCCCCCTAACTTCTACCGCTTCCCTGCAATTTTGGACTGACTACTGGCCTGGTTCTTCCCCTTCTGTAGCTAGGTCCAAACAGCTCGAGCAGCGCCAGACAGGCTTGCCCTGCCGCGGTACTCCGAATCCTGTCGGCCTATGCTTATGCATCGCAGAATATGGTGTTCTAATTCATCATCGCTAGCCATGTGCTTAGTTTTCAACAATTGGAATGTCGATTATGGGGAAATATTGGTCAAACTCCAGGAAATATTTTAAGATATTCAACGAGAAAATAGACCGAAAAATGTAAAGAAGAAAAAAATGGTTAGCGAGAATGTGCGCTCAAAGTTGTGAACCAGGTGACTTTTATTCTCGAGAAAACCGCTGTTTGCATACATCATCTCTAGCCGATTGTTTGTTTTTTGGTCACATTTCTCGCGAAATACCGTAAAATATTGTATGAAGTTTGGCCACTATTTTCAAACAATCGCCATTAAAATCCGTTGAAAATTTTAAAAAATGGCTAGCGATGAAATATTGAAACACCGTCTTTCACACATGTCCATGGGTTTACTCGGGGTACTCCAGTTTCCTCCCTTCTCATTCCATCAATTCTTCCATCATCATTCACTTGCTTTAATCATCGTCTTCCTTAGCCTAAAGGGTATAATCATCGGATGGTAAACTGAAGTATTTCATTTTTTCCACAGTGCACAGAGGCCAGTTGGGTTGGGAGTCGCGTTGAAGTTAGTCCCGCAGCAAAGCGTTTCGGAGACAAATGTCATTGTTTAATGTTTAGGTGACCACACAGAACGTGACATTTGAATGACAATACAGTTGGTTTCAAATAAATTTTATTAGCCTATTTATCCGGTGTGCCAAATAGGATGCAATTTGCAAGTTGTAAGACGCCAATACCCATCAACCCAATAAGTTCCCTTATCTTGCAAAATGCGTACGTTTTGACCTCACCATTCCGTCGAGTACCCAAGAAAACACTCCAGTACCAAAAATGAAGCGTGTATCTCAAAAAATGGTTTCTTCAAACTTTTTCAAAATCTGTTCAATTTTGAAATGTTAACGCCCATAATTCGAACAAGCTTACGATCGAGGATTTCTCCGGTTGCCTAATTGTTTCATATGTAAAAAGGAGTCGACTGAGCATAGTATCAATATGAAGTCAGAGCAACACCCCACGACCTTCCCTAGTAAGTGGAATTAATTACTATTTTCCACTAACGGGTTAAGGCAACTATTCGTGTATGTATGAAAGCTCAAAAACATATATAGATTATTCTCAAGAAGATATAATATTTTTACCTAAGCAAATTAAGTTTCAGCAAAAATAAAGAAAGAAAAAAGAAAGGAAAGAAGAAGAAAAAGAAAGAACACATATTAGGCTACATATTTAACGTTCAAAATAATCGTCAAAATAAACTATCTTTGTATTACGTGGAAACAAACAGTTAAAAATTGAAAAGCGCTTAGCTGTTTCTTCAATTTATTCTCCCTTTCTCTTTGCTTCCTTTGGCTCTTCGATCTTTTACTTAGAGTCGGATCCTTCTGTTTCCCCATTTTTCACTTTTATTAACTATAATAGTTTTATCACAATTCACAGGTTTCGCCTCTGACTTCAAACGCTAACAAGGAATTGCCCTACTACTGTGACTGCAACAGTACACATGTAAGTTTGGCAACGAAGCATTATGGCGTCCTGCGTAAGCATGAGATTCAGCCGCTAAAACTATTTCCGTAAATATGGAATAATATTTTTATAAAATGTAAAACATAACACGAAAAATGGTAATATAATATCCATATTCCGTAATGAGACAACTACTTGTAAAATAATTTATGCTTGTAAGTAAAAATTTAATAAAACTGAGCACAGGAGTAGTAAAATCTAACAGCAAGCGCCATCTTGCGTACTCATCTTAAAACTGATCAAGTTTTCCTCTTATATGTTACTTTTTTAGCTAACAGAATACATAAGCACAGAAAATAGTATCTCATATTGTAGCTGACGCATAACTCTATTTTATAGTGTAATACTTATAATATGTCCCATTTCTTTACGCGTTGATTAAGGCAAAGAACTAATGCTTATACTGACTTCCGGGTAGTGATCCACCTTAAGTCCATTTCTGGGTGACTCACTTTCATGAAATCTATGTGGTGGGTACCAGGCACTCTCCAGGATTTAATTGCACGAGTTATTCGACCATTTGTGAGATGGGCTGAAGTCATTACTTTCCTCTATCAAGAAGAACAAAGATTTGAGCGATGAAGATTGTGACTTCACCTACTGTCGATACGAACCACCACGAAATTTGTAATTCGTTGGCATCTAGAAGACAGTAGGTATAAGTGTTGCAGTTAAATAATCTGTCATCTTAATTTCATTATAGTAACCCCTTTGCTTTATGGGCCAATCAGCTTTGTCTTATTGCCTTGAGCGAAATACGTAGTTTGCATACATCCTTTTATTCATACATTTTAATGCCTATAGATAATTGGACATTGCTCTGGAGATAATAACAGAATGAACAAAATAATCTCAATGAACACTTCTTGTGAGATAGTATAAAGCAGAGTTCAAAATGTACTTTATAGTTGAAATATACTCATTTTGTCCCCATTGAGTCTAAAGTTTAGTTTCAAACAAATATATAGTAATTTCACGTAATTCATGCGCATACGATACAGAAACATATGTATACAATAAATATAATGTGAATAAGTTGCATACTATGGTTTACTGGCATATGATATAACATATTAATAAATATAATGCTTTAGAAGAAAATGAAACTATTTACTAAGCAAAATTAGAAACGAGAGTGTCCGCAACGGAACTGCTTCATGGAAAGAAGTCTCTTTTACTAAATTCTTCACGATAAGGAAGTCTATTAAAGAAAACCATTTCGCA
Organism: Thermobia domestica; assembly: GCF_964235325.1. NCBI lineage: Eukaryota > Metazoa > Arthropoda > Insecta > Zygentoma > Lepismatidae > Thermobia > Thermobia domestica. The sequence goes on from NC_137454.1 coordinate 244,608,189, forward strand.
TATCACATTAGTCCTCTCTAACTATGAAATGGTTAAAACCAGTGTTCTTTAACGAAGTATATTGAACCTACTAACACAGCACTAACTCCTACAATTAATCTTGGTTTCTTTTTATGGGTTTTTTCTACGACAGTGCAGTTCCTAACGACTGATTCTCCGTCAACTTCTATTTGTCTATCAACTGAAGTATGCGTTACTGAATAATCTTCAAGGGCTTCGCAACTGTCTTTAAAATGGGTGCTGCACGCCACAGAAGTTAAAAGACTGCATACTCCAAAAAATACACTTCGTGCACTGCAGGAATTATAGGACAGGAGAGATGTGACACCGAGTGCTATAGAAGTCCAATGGTATCTGTCTCCTGCAAATACTACATCACAAATAAGCTGTCTGGGAGAGGAAGGGTTGATGTATAAGACACGTCTTCCATGCTCAACTTCGTGCCTTATCCCTGGCCAATACACACCCAGCTGATCTGATGGTCGCAGGTCGATATGCATTCCGACATAGACTGGAGTGCTGTAGTCAGTCGTATCACTTGTTGGTTCTGGTTCCTCTGCTTCTACTAAATTCATGACACTGGACAGCACAAGCATTCCAACAGTCGATATAACAGCTGATGGACCAGCTAATCCATCTTGGATGGCCGCAACAGCTCTGGCTGCGTCTGATCCTGTTAAGGTAGCCACTGTGCCCAGAACATTAACTACATCCGAAGGAGTAACAGGAGGAACGTCTTGCATTGTTCGTCGTAGCGATGAGGAAATCGTTTCGTAGTCGAAAGTACATATCACTTCTTCCTCGCTCGGTACTTGCTTAAGGTCTGGACTGCGTGACTCTGAATTATCATGATCTGGCTGGTGTGAGTTATCTATGGTCCCAGGTTGCCTCCATGACGGTCCGGGTATGTCTTCAGGATTATCTTGTGGCTCCATTTTGTAATTATCAGAATCTTTATATAAGGAGACCACAAAATGATATTATCAATATTGTTTGATATTATCAATTGCAGGTTTTGTAAACCTTTTTTTCAGAAAAGGGTTTTAGCACGTCTGAATAAGTAAAATAAATCGAATATCTGAATCTATGGCTACAACTTTGTTGTAAGAACTTTCAACAATGAAAGTATGATCATAAATGAATTTATATATTACTCTCTCTATATTTTTTGGTAAAGCAACTTAGATCTGTTAGTAATTTTAACAAATTTTATAGTTAAGATTAGTTATAACGTTGTAAACATGGATAATGTCTAAAGTACTGAAAATTAATATTTTCTAGAGCATAGTACTAGTTTTCCAGTAAACTAGGGAAAAATTCTGGTCATCAAAAGCAGAAAAAGAGCAACTTATACTTGGAATTCTTGAGAAATTTCCAATTAAATACTACGTCCTTAGAAAAGGTGAGCCATAAAAATGACTTCATAAATATTTCCCTCCATAAAGTAAATTTGATATTTCTAGAATACTGTAATATCCCTTTTAATTAATGATAGTTCGTTGTATGCTACACGCTTGCTCTTTCTCAAGACAAGTACACTTAAAAAAAAAAAAAAAAAAAAACTATTCCAATTTAACCCAGACATTGCTGCTACTACGCATATTGTTTAAAAATATTTATTGAAAAACAAAATGGCGGTAAAACTTTCTCGACCTCATCTCAGTTACATTCACTTCAAGTAGAAAATAGAAGTACTCAGAAATTAAAAATTTTCTTTCAGGAAATTAGAGAGAGAATGCTTATTTATCACCACCTACGTTCTTTTGAGCATTAGAAAAAAGTAGTTTTGGAATGGCTTACAAAGTAATTGAGAGTTAAATGAAACTTGCCCTGTGGAAGAATGAGCTGTTTGAGGATTGAAAAAAAAAAAGAAAGAAAAAGAAAGAAGCACGGAAACGGTCAGAAGTTTTCGAAATCCTAGTTTGGAAAGTGAAGTGAAATCTTTCAGTTTTACGTCCCACGTTATGCCGGTTAGGCTAAAGGAGACGGTGATTATGAGAAATGAATTAAATGGTGGAATGAAGAAAGTGGGAGGAAACGGGAGAATCCCGAGAAAACCCACAAGCACGGTGCTTGTCCACCACAAAGTCCACACGGTGCGAGCTGGGATCGAACCAGGGACCCCAAGCACCGGAAGAGAACGCTCTTCCACTGAGCTACCGCGGCCCCGAAATCCTAATTTGGAGAAGAATAGAGAAATTAAGATGGATGTAACTGAGAATCAATGACCAAGTATTGGAAATGGTAGGCCAGAAAACAAGATTGGAAACAATTAGAGCATGCTTCCTTTTCGTTGGCACGCTTCCCGCCTAAAGGACAGGTTTTGCCACGCCACGGTAAAGTTGCAAGTTACAATACGCTAGGAAACACAGCAAAACGCCACACCACATACATACACAAATCACTGTAACACACTAGTTCGCGTGTGGCAAGTAAGCACTTCAAATACCCGCCAAATAGCAATGACCTCATTTGATGGACTAGCTCACCACAACCAACGTCACCCACACAGCAAAGCCAATAAGTCTATTGGATTAAAACGTTTACGTGAGTGCTAGCAGAAAATACTTTAAAAGCCAACCAACGTGCACTGATGGGAAGTGTGCCGAGATAAAACAAACATACTCTAGAAAAAGAAAAGTAAGCTGGTTATGACATTGTTTAGGAAGAAATTATTTTGAAAGACGCGTTACGACTTAAAACATTATAGGTAGGGATGCACGCGAGACGCGAGAAGTCTCGTCTCGTCTCGCATTTGCGAAACGAGACACGAGACGAGACTGAAAATTTTATGCGAGACGCGAGACGAGACTAAACCATGCGAGACGAGACGATAGACGAGACTCGGTTAAGTCTCGCACGAGAAGTCTCGCAACATTTATGAATTACATGTAATTGTATATTTAGTGATTTTACATTTATTGAGTTTTCTAAGTTGAGCGTTAATGCCTTTAGGAACAAAAAGGTGATTGGAGCAATAGACATTTTATAAGATTTATTATTATTCAAGGTTGATTTTCAGAATTAAAGCTTTCTTTAGTTTTTAAACATCATTAAAAAAGAAAAGCTTTTTAAATTGGAAATTTATTACAGCATCGATTTAGGACTTTATTTTGTACACAAACACATACACGCGGGCGCACACGAATACATGAACTTCTGTTTTTGGTCTGAAAAGCGAATAAGACTCCCTATTGCTGCGAAATGTGATATTTCTGTTGTTTCTGTCTTTTTCACATTACTACTAGCGATTAAAGTTGGGGGATGGTGGGGAAATCCCCTCTCGTCAAAGTTTATCCCCGGGCCGGCTCGCAGAAATAACATGATATTTTTAAATGGAATAAGTATTTTCTTTCTATATATTTATCAAAAACATCCCCCTCTAGTTCGGAAGTTTAATTCAAACACTGGTTTGGTAGGATGGCCCTATAGGTTTGGTGCGAGATGGTAGGAATGGCCCTATATCTGTCAGTAATTTTATTTTTTAGATTTGGCAACACTATTTAAGTTGAAAGCGAAAGTTGATAAAATGCGATTTTGCAACATTGCTACAAGCGCGAACGAACCGAAAGAATTGGGTCGTATTGAGTTGTGAGGAGTTCTTTTGTTGTCTACAAGCGCTTTTGGTGGTATAGAAACATCTTTATAATGGAAAATCACCCTTCAAGGAAACGACCAAAACGTGTAAATGTTGATAGTGGCGACGATATTTTAGAAGAGCCAAATATTGCTGGAGACCTCTAAACTGGAAAACAATGTTGGATCCAGCAGCAATTTATGCTGGTTTTGCTGTAAATTATGCTATTAATTGGACGAAAATTAATGGTCCAGCAATCAAATTCCAGCATAACTTTTCTTTTAATTTGGAGCGGAGGGGCCACAAGTTCGGATACCATGTTGAACTCTAGGTTTCGTCTCTTTAGGATGTTGTGAACATTCATCCCGTGGAAAGCAATGGCAAACCACCATGGATTCACCTTGCCAAAGGACTTTTAGGTCAAATACCTGCCTTCGGACAGAATATCACATCATCATTCATTAACAGGCATAGAATAACACATTGCAAAATTTTGACCCAGAATATATGCGAGGCTGCGAGACCATTCGAGAAAGTCTCGCGCGGGACGCGAGATGAGACTCATAGTTTTATGCGAGATGCAAGACGAGACTTCACATTTGCGAGATGAGACGAGACGAGACTTTTCCATTTCTCGTCTCGTCTCGTCTCGCGTGCATCCCTAATTATAGGTAGATGATGTATTTTCTGTTTACGCTAATTGTAGTCCGATGTTACTGGCACTCCGTGATATTAACTAAACTGCTATAATGTAATAGAAACAGACTATCTTTGGAGCATAATTTATTGAGTATAATAAATAAGTGGAATAGCATTGTATGTACTGGTTAGAGGAAGTGTGACATTCGTGAAGTCGTATTTTAGATTTTTTCTCCCTTACAGCCCGGAGGCAAAACTAAGTGCGCGAAGTTGTTTCCATCTATTGTGATTTGCTTACAAATAAGTCATATACTCAATAATGCAATAGCTGAGTTAAACTCCGAAGACTTCACAATTTGCTTTCTTTTTTAGCAACATATAAAATATCAATTCTTAGAACTTTTCAGGAACACAAGAGTAAGTTACGGACACGTGGGTCACACATTTTGCTTGGGCCCGAGGTCATGAAATTCTTTAAAGGATATTTCAATTTTTGTTATCTTAATTACTTGCAAAACGTAATCAACATAACAGTAATTAAAGCGATAACTTGCTCCACTATTTTGTTAAGTTTCTTTCTTTCTTTCTTTTTTTTTGTTCAACTATAAAGCTAATCAGTTTTATTTTTAGATACAGGTTTTAGATATACACGTAATGTCATCGACAAGTAAGAAAGAATAGGCAACTTTGTAATATAAAAAGGATATCAAAGGCGAGAGAATAATGATTAGACAACATGTGTATGTGCGCGTTTGTGTGGCAGCTACGAACATTAATTAGTTTCTTCATAATAATCTCTCTCTAATATTCACAATTTTGTTCTAAGAAATGCCACCTGATAGTTCTAAAAAGTTGAAATTCCAGTACGGTAAACCGGAGTTACTTGAAAAAATCTGGGGCTATTTGGAAAACTGATATTTTTTTGTTACATGACATAATAATGAGAGAACTATGATAGATATGTCATTTTCTTCCAGACCAATGTAAAGTAACCATCTAAAAGAAGCCATATGGATGGTCATAAGTGCTATGCCTTATTTATAGACTGGTATAAAGGTTCTCACAGCAATTGACAGTTTTTTGTGTGTTTTTCAATTTTGTGTAAATTGTCCCTGTGTTTCCGTAATGAAAAGTGGTTTGTACCAAGTTTTGCTAAATATCACTGATTTCAGAAGTTTGCTAATGAGACGAATTAGTTTTACATTTCAACTTCCTTTCTGCGACAATATTTAGCAATTTTTTTTATTTCCTTGCCTTTTGTTTTTTTTTTGTTTTTTTTTTAACTAAAATGATGATATTGATTAGGGGATAGACAATGATGACATTATTGAAGTTTTGCAGAGAACAAGTTGTTTTTCCATATGACTTTGCAGCAAAGAATTTCAATATTTGAATTTCTACCAGTAGGGTCTAGTTTGGCCTTTATGTTTTGTCCTTATCGTACTGTGTTACATTATTATTATAACAGTACCAACAGTACATTTTTGCAAAGAATTGACTTAAATGTGCACTTGTAAGAATCGTACCAGGTAATTTTGTAAACCTCTGTAAGGAATTACTGATCTGATAAATGCATGAAGTTCATAAAATTATGTAGCACAAGTAGTGTCTTAAAGAAGTCAAGAGCTTTAGCGTGTATTGACATTTACCAAAATTTTCCTTGCATAGTTTTAAAAAACTACTCCGTTTATAAAAGCATATTGCAATAAATAAATAAAACAAAAAATACTGGTTATGTAGGCCTTCAGGAAGACAAGTTAGTTTAGATTAGTTCAACAATTTATTGTGTTTAACTAAAAAGTTGTGAAAACCTTTTATTATTTAAAATAGCCTAGGAACACATTGCTATGAAAGAAACATAGGCATCTTGCATATCAATCTTCTCATGAAAGTGTGATCTGGCAAATGGTTCTTTCCAAGTAGACCCATCTTTCACACAGCTCTTACTACTATCAAAAGACATATATTTTTCAAGTAGCCCCTAAAGAACAACTTGGAAACAGCACATTCTGGCTAATGAGAGGCTTCAGCCTCATTAAAATTTTGTTATGACCGCAGGAAAAAGCCCTGAAATTTTGTTAAGCTCTAGAAACATCAGAAGAAGAAAAATTAATTGCAATAAATAAGAAGGGGTAGTATGAAAAAGAAAAAAGAACTTCCAAGTAACCCCAGTTTACGGTACCATCCTTTATCAATCTAAAAAGAACTCTCTTGTAGTTATATGGTTAGCGTACAGACCCGAGTTCGATTCCCGATGGAAGCTCAAATGGTTCTGATCTTTCCCATGAAAGCTCTTATCGCGTTATAAGAAGTTAGTATGTTTGTGTTTCTACCTTGGACTTTGAGGTTATTTAACCCTAGGAACACCAAGGGGATGGGGGCCTCGGAGGCCCACAAATTATTTTTGTTACATTTTGTAACATTTCCAATTGCATAAAAAGTATGAAAAAAATTGATATTGCCAAGCTTGACCCCATTAATCATAAAACGTACTTGCTTAGTTTTTAGTTTGTTTTTTTTTTAAATTTATAAGTAAACAAAATTCTCTGGATCTCAGAGCCCCCCCGTTCCGGTAGTAGTAAGGGGCTATTCAGCGCATACCGTAACTGTTATATTCCAGTGTTCTGGCTATTTATTTTATCTTCCTTTGAAACAGTTTTGGTATTACAGCATGCGGGGGCACTCTGAGCTATTATTCTCGTGCAGTGTTACCAACTGCACATTATAAAAAAAATAGTATATGCGTTATTCTGATTATTTTTTATCATCTAAATATTTTATTTTCTGTTAGTTTATTCCTTCAAACCTGTTAATACCTAAATATGTCATTTTATATTACAATTACACACACACAAACACACACACACACACACACACACACACGCCTATACCGACAATTCGACGCGCCTAGAAGGTGCTTTCCCGCTTTTACCGTAAATAGTATCTGTCAGAATTCTGTATTCAGAAACTATTTCTTGTTCTTTTTTTAACTTTTTTGTTTTTTGTCCTCATATTGTTTTATTTTATTTAGAATTACTTATTTATCTTTCTTTTTTAAAAAAAAACGATAATGAATTTTCATTCTATATTCCTTATCACAGAAAAAAAAAGAAATATTTCAAAATATATACAATCCCATGTTTCTGTAGCTACAACAGACTAGTTCTTTTTAAATTAATTTTGATGGGAAAAATAACTTCGGTTTACGAGAGTAATGTAACGGAACGGATTATGTTCGTAACCCGAAAGTTTAGGAGTATAACTTTACATTTTTTTTTTAAATCTTGGGAGCTTCGAAAGGAGACAAGAAAGTATAGTGATCGTGGGAAAAAATCGAACTCGAGATTTCAATGGTTTTACAAGTTTCATAACCAATAAATAGCGAAAACAGTGATTTTTCGACATCAGTCCATTTGTTCGTCCGTTCATCGTAATGCTTTACTGTTCAACGTATTTCAACCCAATTCTAAACTTAAAATACTTATGTAATCCTCCAGGTGTTTCGAATTCTTTTCCTACTCCGAAAAATAAAGGTACGTAGTTTACTTGAGTGTAAAAAAGTTTTAAAAATGCTATTTTTTCAAAAACAGCTGTAATAGTTTTGTTTATAGTTCATAAATCAACTTTCCAAAATCAACCCCATTATGTGGTCTTACCCAACTTGAAAACCGCTTGCCCTAAGATTGAAATGCAAGTCGGCCAAACTTGCACCCAGCTTGATTGGAAAACATGCAAGCATGCCGCAAAGTGGATTTCAGTAACGAAGTTACATGAATAAAATCTTACGTTCAGTGTTGCATTCAAGCTTGACGTTAGCGTTTTACAAGTCAAGCCAAGTGAATAGCCAATGAACTGCCAGTGATGCTATGACGCTCTGCGAAGGGTCTAAACCATCGCTTGAAATACAACAAAAGACAGATTGTATGAAAAGCATGCGTTTCAAGTGCAAGCGTAGAAAGCCAAAAGCCAAGCACTGGCAAACTGACCGAAAGCTTTCTTGCTACTAGGAAATTAAATCTTTAATTTTTACGTCCCACAATTATGCCGGTTAGGCTAAAGGAGACGGTGATGATGAGAAATGAATGAAATGGTGGAATGAAGAATGTGGGAGGAAACGAGAGAACCCCGAGAAAACCCACGAGCACGGTGTTTGTCCACCAGAAAGTCTACACAGCGAGAGCTGGGATCGAACCAGGGACCCCAAGCACCGGAGGTGAACGCTCTACCACTAAGCCACCGCGCCTGCAGTTCTTGCTACTAGGAAAGTCGTTTTTTTGGAAGAATTCGAGTTGTAGTTTATTCTTGGGCTTTGTTTTCTTTTGGGCGATTTTCTCAAAAACGGCTTAGGCAATGTTGTTCATACTCCATAAATAAATATCTCATTAATAACATGAATGTATGGAATAACTCATTTGTCTTGAAAAATGTATAATACTAAACATAAACACGGAAAAAAGAGCATACACAAAAATACAAAGGATATATATTTACTCTTTGTACCTCTGAAGAATCGAAATAAATCAATTTTAACTTCATATAAGTCGATGTTTTCTCATTATGACTATTAGGTTAACAAATGCGCTATCTGGATAGTACTAACAACATTTGATAATACCAGAAATTTAAAATAATGTTTCTAACTATTTACATAACTTCATTATATTTGGTGCAAATGATGATGACTTATAATACTAATATCTTCTAATTACTCAAAACTATTCCAGACAGCAAAATTCTGGTTTCAGAAGTGAATTTACCGAAACTCCGTTAGATTTACTAATTTACAGGTTAAAAATAGAGTCTTCGTAGAACAGTGTGATTGATTGGAGTCTATTTTCAGCACTCATGATAATAGAGATGACACCTACCACCTAAAGTGAGAAAGTGAGGTCGAGTGAACCAATGCTTGGACATTTATTTGACGCTTGCTCCTTTGGACAATGCCGTGCCGTGGAAAATCAGCGCCCGGGGCAAGAGTATACGATCGCACCCCCCGTACATATGAGTGAGGTTGACTACCAGCCACGAAGCGCCATTATGGTTAAAATTTTAAAATAAAGGACAGAATAAAAACAATACGCAAGGACAAAAATTTCCAGTACTAAACATTATGAATAATAATTACTACGGCATCTAAAAGGAACAGCTGAGATTCTAACGATGAAACTTACAATTTTGGTTAAAGTATTGTATGGTCTACTGTGTCCTATATTTCCCAATGGACTTGAACCCATGTTCACGCGCACAAGACGAAAGTAAATATTTTTTAACTCTGCACACAAGCTTGAATTATTGGACAATAACATATGTAGTAAGTAGATAATTTTCGTAGAGCGCGTATGCAAATTAGGGTAGTTTTGACAATAGGTCTTTTGTTAAGAGGAATGTAGTTTATCCTTGAGGGTTTATGTACGCAGGTGGGAACAATAGATATCGCAGATTTGTGTACATGTAATCTTTTAAACGATTTTTTTGTTGACAGAGAAGTAGTTGAAGAATGTAGTGGGTGGGGATGAGAGAAGCGTACATTGTTTATATTATTTTGTATTGTTGACAGGAATTGCGTTTAACCTTGGATATATTTGTATACAATAGATGTTTTATTTTTTATTATATTTTATTGCTTGTTTATATTATTTTTTATTGTGACAGAGAAGTAGTTTGACCTTGAATAGTCACGTAGGCACAAGTTTGTATTGGAATTTCTAAGAAAAGCTTATGATTGTTTGGGGAAGAGGTAGAACACAGGTGTGCGTTAAAAGTTTCTTATTGTATTCAGGATTTGCGTTGACCTTGACCATATACTTGAACAATAGATGTTTTTGGAATTTCTAAGAAAAGCTTATGTTTGTTTGGGGAAGAGGTAGAACACAGGTGTGCGTTAAAAGTTTTCTATTGTATTCAGGATTTGCGTTGACCTTGACCATATACTTGAACAATAGATGTTTTTGGAATTTCTAAGAAAAGCTTATATTGTTTGGGGGAGAGGAAGAACACAGGTGTACGTTAAAGTTTTTATTGTGGACAGGAATGTCGTTTGACCTTGATTAGTCACGTACGCATGGGAAAAAAATTCCAAGATTTTTAATGATCACGTGATAGGGAGTCTTGTATGAACTTGTTGTTGTTAGGACGCCATTTTGTTGTGACGTAAACGCTTAAATACAGAGTTTCAGGAGAGTGTTTTATGTATTACGCTATGGCTCCCGTTCGCAAGTTAGTTTTTAGCGAACTCGACGACGAGGAGACATTATCATCGCCTCCTGCGGGAACTAAGAAGTTAAAGACCGACAACAGGCAGGATTCCCCGGACTCTATTGAAGTAGTTTATATATCATCTTCGGATGATGAAATTTATTCATCATCTTCGGATGAAGAAGGCGAATTGGAGGAACCAGAGACACCATCTCCAACGGTGTCGCCAACGCCACCTGCATCACCTTCACTGTTAAGCCGATCCAGTTCCAGATTTTGGAGTTTAAACTGTACATGTTCCAGTCAGAAAGTGGATCCTGATTGTGTAATAGATGCAATTCTTAATTGGGACACTGATAGAATATTAATTTGTGGTGGATGCGCAGAAGCATTGGCTAATCAAATGGGGCATGACTGTTTGTTTTTGAGTCCAGAGGAACTAGAAGATCGCGCCTTGAAATCTTTGCTGGATGTTGAAGTAGAGGACTTATTTTATGTATATGCGAGAACGCATATTATCGGCATATTTACACAAGAACTCTTTTATGAAACCTTTTTTGACTTAATTGAAGAAAAGGACCCTAATTTTTTGAGTGAATTAGTTAAAATTTTTGAAAGCAAAGACAAAAAGAAAGGCTTTGCTAAGTGATTGTGCGTGTGTGTATGCAAACTGAAGTGACAGTGTTTAAAAAACATGTATTCTCATATTAGTGGTGGTGGTGATTATATTTGTGTATCTTGTAGTGACAATAATATTAGTGAACTGTGTATTTTAAAAACTATAAATGTATACTTACGTTTAAATAATATTTCCTGTGAACAATGCACGTTGAATCTTCAACACCGGTGTTTGCTTCTTCATGATACTGGAACTTTTGCTGTACAGCATTTATCCAATGAAATAACTCTTATTGATTTGTTTGAAGTGTTTGAAGAACATCATAGTGAAATCTCAAATATAAACTTTATACGAAAAACGCGAGAATGTTTAAACAACATGGAATTTGTAGGACAAATAATTCCGTTTTTGTTGAATCGTAAACATGAAATTTCACCATGTGTTAATGAATACATTATCGACATACAAGGTTTTAAGATTTCAAATAATGAATTTATTATTCGTGAATTTTGTTTAATTGCATGTGATGATACAGTAAATTTCCATTGTTTAGTAAAATCTCCGATTGAATACAATCAATTATCTTTAGGATGTCAGAAACAAGTTGATTGGTTAACATCAAACTTACATGGACTAACTTGGAATAATAAAAACGGATATACTGTATCACATATACGTAACCTTGTATATCAATTATGTTTGCAAGATGCTACCTTTTATTGTAAAGGTGCAGAGAAATCCATTTGGATTAAGAAATTATTTTTGTTAGATAATGTTGTTGATCTTGAATCAAAACAATGCCCACCATTAAATGAATTATGTGCAAATGTTATGAATGAATATTGTTCTTTTCATGAACAAAATATACAACTTCAGAAAAAATCAGGTTGTGCATATCGAAATGCCCAACAACTTAATTTTTGGTGGAAGTTCCAACGATCAACAGCATTAACTAACACATTTTCAATGATGTAACTTTACTTTTTTATATATTTTTATGTTTGTGAAATGAAACACAAGAAGTAAAATTTGATACATTTATTTAAAAAAATCTTTTTTTTGATTTATATATATTTATGTACATAATATATACAAACAATAAATTATTATTTCAGATAAATATTTTGTTTTCTTTTTAAAAATTTATTTACGTGGTTATATACAATTTTATCATTCTTTTTTAATTTTGTCTTATGAAATAAACTTAAAGTTTTTTCAAATGAATTATTGCGTACTATATGATACATGAAAAATAATACGAAATATCCACACAGCACAGATTCTTCGTCTTGGTATGGTTGACTATTTACATAATAAACTTTACTATTTTTACATAAGAATGAATGAATTTCTTTTGGCACAGGCATTCGTAAACTATCGAAATAAAATCCTTCATGATTTTTGTTTATGTATAGTCCAACCCAATGACTTCCTGTGGAATCTGATGTATCAAGATTAATGATTAGTCCAACAGGAGTTTGCACTGTTTGTGGAATTGTATCAATGGAATAAATTCCATTCACATATGATCCAGTTTGTTTATCACTGAGAAGCACTTTTAAAATTTCATCTGTATACATGACTTTTGTTTATTTCTTTAACGGAGTAGGAACATATTTATCACTGGTATTGTTCACAAACAAAACATAGTCATACACTTTTACATATTCACTGTATAATAAAGCTTCATGCACACTGCACTTGTAATGTCCAAAGCGATGATTATAATGTGCACACTTTGACACATGAAATCCTAGAGATGTGTATCGTGGACAGTCCAAATCCTCGAGATTGATAATATCACGTTGAAGAATTTCCTGCAGAAAGTCCTGACGAGCTTTGCCGAAAGTGTAAACAGATGAAATATTTGTACAATATTTGCGAAGAATTTCTTTAAGGTGTGAGTATTCGACATCTCCTTCATGCCATTGGATTCCATAAAAATTATCACACAAGTATTTGTTTGCTTCTATTATTGTTTCACACAGTTCAGTAGTAGCGCACGGAGGTTTAAATATCCAGCTTTGTATGAATGGTATATCTGGATTAGCTATTGCTAACTCCTTAACAATAAGTTCATCGTCATCCTCCCCACGATAAGCGGAGAAGTGAACAACAACCCTCATGCTACTCAACTGATTTAAATTTAAAATGAATTATCACTATATACATTTCTATCTTTATCTATTTGTATGAGTGAGTCAAATTGCGCGTACACAACACAAGTGATTGGTTGTGTTAATGACTCTTTGAATGATACTTTTAAATTAACGGGAGCATCGCGCACAACATCCCATGTAGTATCATCCAATGTAGCAGTAGGGGATAGAATAAATGCATAAAGAGTGTATCCATGTGGGTATTCATCATAGGTAACAGTATGGCCATCATCTTTATAAAATATTCCTGTACCGGAAAACAGAGTCTGGTAACTTAGAACGTATAAATTATTTGAAAAATCAGGGGTGAGGGGATTGGGAGGAAATGATTTTGAACCAACTTGTAGTTGCAACTTGTTAACGTTAAAGTTTTGGAATTCAAAAGGATTAATTTCTGATTTCCCATTAAAGGCTGCGTTAGAGACAAATCCGATAACGATTGCTTTAGGTACATTTCCAAGGAACAGATTATCAAGATTGTATGAATTTACTTGTTGAGGTATTGTATATGATCGAGTTTCAACTCTTGTAAGAGGTAATTTGGCCGTTTCATGCACCATACATGAATTTATTTCCATACCAACATGTGCAGATGTGTCAACACGTCGTGCATACATCGTAACTTCTTGAAGCACTACTTTATAAGATGTATTTGGAGCATGCATTAAACAAAACATATCTTTTGTTCGGTGTAATTTAATACGAAGACCAACTTTGTTTGGAAGCACACGACCTAAACTTGCAATATCAACATGAATATGTCCATACATTTCAAATGGTGTACTATTCTTAACAAAAGCAGCACGTTTATTAAACCCTGTATTTGTTTCATCTAATGAATTAAATTGTTTTGCGGTATCTTTGTACCATAAAGAAGATGTAAGATGAGTTTGCGAAGCATCATTTGAATAATTTAACAAGGTTTCAATATATGCACGATAAGGATAAGATCCAGATGATGAACTAATTAATTTATCATTTAATGAAATATCAACTTGACTAAATAATGAATGTAAAAAGTTATTTACTGGTGCAACTACATCGTTTGCATCTAAATTATTACCGTTTGATTTTGTAATTTTACAACGTACATAAAGATAAAGATAAGCAGGATGAATAAATTCACCTGTTTCACCAGGAATAACAAATTCAATAGGTCCTTCTGAAGTTAGTGTAGAAATAGGACGATATTCTACATGAGAGGTTGCTTCTATCGCAGTTTGTGTCATTGGAACGGAAAATAAGTCAAATTCTGAAGTACAACACTCATGGCTATTTGAATTAAGTAAAGCCATTATGAAAATATATCTTTAGTCTTCCTCCTTTTTGTTTTACGTTTAACAGTACGAGAACGTTTACGTTTGATTGGTGGTCCAATTCGTATTACAGGAGCTTTACGTTTTCGTGGCCGTCTCTTACCGCTACCAGATAGTAACTGACCAACTTTATTAACAGCTTTTGTCTTTAATGTTTCACCAGCTTCTTTTACACGTGCGCGAACGGATTCTTTTATTGGACGATTTTCTAATACATCCCCAGCAACTTGTATGCCTGTTTGTAATGCTTGACGACCTAATGCCTTGGCACCTTGTTTAAGGAATGGTAATGCAATACGTGCTAAACCTTTAAAGAAACTACCGATACCATGTCCACGTTGATAAACTGGTCCTGAAAAATAAGGTATTCCACGACCACGTTGATAACATATACGTCTAGATTTCATTTCTTTTATTTAGGAGCAGCGCGTTTAAAATGAAGTGTTACCGTCAATGTCCCGGAACGAAATGGCAAATTTCGCCCTGCATGGTCCTTTAGTAGTACTTCGATATTGTTAAAACAAAATTTTGAAACTGGTAAATAATGAATATCTTGAAATGTAATTGTTTGCACTTTTCCATATTTTACATTGCAAATTGTTGCAATACGTAATAATGGTGCCTTGGTATCACCTAAATATTGATATTGTACAATATCACTATACACAAAAATTTGATGTGGATAACCAATATCAACGTAAGGTTGTTTAAATCCACGTTTATGTAAAACAAGATCTTTATTTTCGGGAAATCCTAATTGTAAAGACAATGTTGGTGACAATGTAAGTGATTTAACACGTTGATCACATTCTACGAATACTGTATTTGACACATTAAATCTTATGAATTTGGAAACTTTATTTAATTCTTCAATTAAATGGTACACGGTTGAATAATATCCCGGTGTAATTTTACTTTTCTGAGGTTCCCCATCTTTTAATGTAAACCAAACAACATTTTCACCATCGATAACATTATGACATGTTAGCGGAATGTGTATTTCACTTAAACCAACACACCAATCGGATTCAGATAAGCGAATAGTATTATTTAATTGATTAATAAAATGTGATGGACTATTTTTAGGATATACATCAGTACTAGCATTTGAAACGAGTGTAATGTAAAAACTATCATCAATACTATCAGAAATCATTTTTGCTTAAAGTGTAGTGTTAAGTTTGAAGTTCCAAATTGAAATGGTAGTTTTTGCCTGTGTTCATCTTTTAAGTTTACTTCTATCGTGTCAAAATACTTTTTCTCTACTTTAACATAGTGTGGTGTGTGAAATAGAAAACATTTGATGCGTGCATGCTCTTCATCATAAACATTAAGTTTTCGAAGTAAAGGTCCAACGTCTTGTTGTTGCTTTACAACATCACACAAACATTTACTTCAGTTGGAATATTATAATCTAAATTGCACGGGAATTTTCCACGTGGTAGTATTCTTTCTTGTGTGTTTGGTGGTTTTAAGTATACAACAGGAGAAAAATCTGTTGAATGTTCATTAATAAAACCTAAAATGTGTTGTAATCCTTTTGTAATACCAATCATACATTGATCGGATGATTTTAAAATATGTGATATAAATACTTGATTTTTATTTTTATGATATCTTATCATACGTACATTTTCAGGTATCATATCTAAAATACTTTTTATAGAAGAATAATATCCCGGTATGATATTAATTTCGTGACGTTCATGTTTACCATCAATTACAGTATTTATGGTAATTTTTTCGTTTTCACCTACATTATAAAAACTCCAAGGAATATTGATTTGTGTTAATGCAACACCCCATTCACCATCCCTTAAATCGATAGGTTGTGCAAGTTTTACTCTATACGACGATGTTGTATTATCAAAAAGTTTACTACTTGCGTTTGAAGGAAGAGTAACGTAAAAGTCGTGTTTAAATGTTGAATTCATGTTGAAGACTGAACAGATTTTGCTTTAATCCATGAATTCATACTTGACGGATATCCTAACCACTTTACATAAATCCACCCCTTTTTTCGTTTAAGTACTTTTTCAATTAAATAATTTTTATTTGAATTAATTATTACTTTTTGTAATTCTTGTGCATAAAATATTCCTCTAATTTCATCACCATTCTAATCTTTTAATTTATAAGTTACTGGATTTGATTTAATACATCGATCTACAACAAATATTTCTTGCGACCATTTTGGTAAATATCCTTTCTCTAGCTTGTGTTTATATTTACTGACACGTACATAATCACCCGGATGTAATTTACATGTTAATTTCTTTTTCGCGGTTGATGTTCCATATAACGTATTCCATACTTGATTAATGTTTGAATCATTTACTTCTGCAGGTGCCATTTTAATACTTCTGTGATACGAATGATTATAGTTATGTATAATTTTATCGAGAACATCAATATAACGATAAGTATTTTTTGCTGTAAAGTATCGATACAATCTTTCTTTTAATGTTCGTATAAAACGTTCTGCTAATGCACATTTAATTTCCGAATGCACACTATAATGATTGATTTCATTTTCTTGAAATAAACGTTTTACATGTTGATTATAAAATTCACCGCCTAAATCTGTTTGTACATGAAACACGGGTAATTTTAACTGTTTAAAAATTTTTGTGATTGCTTTAACCATTTCAGGACCCTTTTTTGTTTTTAATGGAACGCAATACGCATACCGTGAGAAAATGTCAATACAACATAAAATATATTTATAATTATTATTATACTTTGCAATATTTTGCATATCTGCTAAATCCATTTGTAATGTTTCATTCGGTGCACTAACATAATATTTCTTTCGCTCGAAAACTTTTCGTGCTGGTGCATGTAATGTATACGCATCTTGTGATGCTAACCATTCTTTTATTTTCTTTTCTGATAATTTAGTTTTACGTTGCAATGTTTTAATACTAGATAAAGAAGCAGGATTTGAATAATCGTAATATATTTTTGATAACTTTGTCATTTTTATTACATTTTATATTCTTTCCAACCTTTTAAAAAATCTGTTTTACGAATTTTACTACTAATACCTTTAGGTGTACTCACAGGAGTAGAAATAAATTCTTTAGGAACATTAAGTTCTTCTAACAAAATTTTATACTCTTGAATTCCTACTGGTTGTCTTGAATATTTTCGCATACGAACAACATCATTTACTAAATCTATAATATTTGAACCTGGAATTTGTTTTCCATGTATCTTTACTGTTCCTGATTGGTCCCAATCTATTTTATTCGAATTTATTAATTGCTTAATTAATAGATCTGTTTTCCTTCGATGTGTTTTCGGTACTGATTGTAAAATGTCCGATACAACGGGTAAAATAGAATGATTCTTTTCTTCAGATGATGTTGATCCTTGAATTTCTTTTTCAACAATAGGTAATGTAACAGGTTTTTGTGTAGATGAATATTGTAAATATTGATGTAATGCTTGCTGGTACATTTTCCATTTTTCTTCAACACTAAGATCATGACGTAAAATATTACTCATTTCTTCATCTAATCGCGATTGATGTGTATCTATAGACTTAGCATTTGATTGAAATTGATGCATTGCATTCTCAGGAACTAAAATCATTTTACGTAAGCCTGACATGATTTTATCTTCCAAAAATACTACTTGCTACAGCTCCTAGAATTGGACCTAGTAACATTGGTAAGAACGCACCGCCTTTCTGAAGTAATATCTTCCTTTTCTTGTTTAATGCTGTACGTTGTTGAGAAAGAACTCGCAAGATCTTTTTATGTCTACGTAATCGTTGCTTCTGACGAGAATTTAAAGGAATGTTCCCTTTTATTGTATTTTTAGCAACTTGTGAAATGGTTCGTATTAAATCACCTGAAGCATTTTTCAAAATATGTTTACGTTTTGCTGCTTTACATTTACACAGAGCACGGAGTGTGCTAAAGTGTTGTTTCACCTTCAACATCTTGATAACAACTAAACATAAACTACGATTTCATCGTCTTTTACGCTTGTGTACACGTACATTGTTTCATCGGGAAATATGTTTGTACGAATTCTTAATGCGTCATTTGTTTTCTGTGTTAAATCAAATAATAAATAAGTATGAGGTGAACGTGTAACTTCATCAAATACATCAACGATATGTTTACTTTGTCGTGGCATGATTTGTCTAGCTAAATATTGAATTTGTAATTTATCACGTGGATTTTTAAATACTATAATATAATGTGCATTTAAACTAATATCACGTGCATATTTTCCTTTTGGAAACAAATTTTGTACTATAAATATTACAGTTAATTTTTTATGATGTGCATATTTTGTAAATAAATTTGCGACATCACCATTGGTTTCAGACATTAAATCATCTAATATTAATAATGAATTTTCTTCAATGTGAAAAGTATTCATATCTGGAATTCCCTCTACGAAACGAATATTTGCATGAGAATCCAAGTGTGGTATTACTGCCCCATAACACCATACAATTTCACGAAATGTTGTAGTAAACATATGTTCACGTTCGTTAAGTAATCGATTTACAAAACAAGTTTTACCAGCCCTTGAAGGACCAGCAATTAAAATCGTAGAGGGATGTTTAAACTTTAACATCTCGTTATCAAATGAATGCATGGAATAGAAAGCTCACCTTTTTATACATTCGCACACACACTCTCACTCAACAATATTAAAGTGACTAAAATGTTAAATGACTAGAATATTTAAAATGACTAGAATATTTAAAATGACTAGAATATTAAAATGACTAGAATATTTAAAATGACTAGAATATTAAAGCATGTTCTTAATATAATCACAATCAATAAGAGTCAATAAATAAATAAATAAATAAATAAAGCTTCAATATGAATTTTAACAAAGAGTTTGCATAGCAAACAAAATAGCACGCACACACTCAAACACATTTGGCGTTCGTGGGTCAAACGTTAAGTCTCTTGGTAACCGTATGGTATAGTCCTAGTCTTGTGTACGTCATGTAAAAGAATATCGTCTTCGTCATCAATACGTTTACGTTTCTTGTTAACCATACGGTGTGTTTTGGTCTCACGTCTTGAAAAGATTTGGAACCCACGTTTGCGGATAATACTTGTAGGATTTTCTATTACTACAGAATCAATTTCTTCTCGCACTAACGCATAGAAGCTCTCAAAATTAATTTTTTCAGAGGTTCTATGGTTCAGTGTTATCCCCCGAATTTTGTAAATGTGCCGAAATTCCCCTGCAGCATTTCTAAGCCGCATACTATAGTTTTTGGGCCCTAAAGCTATGAGAGTGATAAATTCCCACCCTTCATCTATTTCGTCTGTTAAATCCCCAAGATAATTACCCAACTGTAACACGGGTTCCTCATCTTTCCGTTGTAAAAACATAATACTGTCCGTATCACAGTATAGTGCTCGTTCAGGTCCTACAGCAGTCAAAAGGTCATAAAGTTTAAGTCTGGCCCACGAAGTAATAAATGCTGCTAAGACGACATTGGAAAATCCTAACGGGGTGTTATCATTTTCCAAGTCCTTGTAGTTCATTAGTAAATGCCTATCACCGATTGGAATCACTGAATGAACTTCATATCTTGCCGATGAAAGGTATCTAAGAAACTCTTCTGAGTTGTTGAGGATTGTACACTTCATCGTGTCCGGGCGTTGACCCCATTTCCCATACAGCGAATTAAGGTATAATTTCGCTGTTGCGCGCAATCCCGGGTTCTTCCTTATATTATTATAATTTAATTTAATGCCTTCATGGGCATAATATTCATCGATGTATTTCTTTTTGTCTTCTTCGGTTTTGCAAGAAGCAGGAAAACCTGAGGCTTCCTGTTTCATTTGAAGAAAGGAATTCACGTAATTTCCGAACAGACCACCTGAATTCCCTTCTTCTGGGTCCATGAGTTCGAACTCCCAAATTTCATGAATATCGATGATCTTATAACCTTTTTTAAGAGCAAGGTGTAGCTCTGGAGTACAAAATGTACTTGTTATTGCACGCTCCATTCCTTCATGTGTACATTCCCCTACAACTTCATTTCCCTCTTCTTCCATACATGACCGGCACAAGCCAAAAAGTAAGCGTCCACCTGCCACATATGGGAGAATAGGAAAATACATGTTTTTAGGAGGCATAATGGTACATTTCACTAACCCATGAGTATTTTCCACTTTTGGAAAATCCGGCCCCCTGTGAATCTTAGGCATTCCAATCGGCATTGGTCTACGTGCCATTACCCATGGATACAGAGACGTAATATCATAATATTGAATGGTCTCATTATCCTTGCAATTAACGTATGATCTGAAGACTTCAGTACGTCCACCTTGATATGCCATTCTTGGAACAATAGGATCCGCTAGATGAGTACAATGTTCTTTAATGAACTTTTGTAAATCTTTATCTGTCTTCACCTTATTGTCCCAAGTACATTCCCAGATCTCGTGTAACTTTACACCAAGATTTTGAATGTATTCTCGGCGTCTCATGGTTTGTTCGTACCGTCTTTCATACGTATCGCAAGGATCCTGAGAGCCGTGAATGATTTCATCACGGTTATTAGGAATACATGAAACACACCCGTGGAAATTGCATCCATAAAATTCATACACTGTTTTTGTACTTGGATCGTATCCATCAACCCTGTATTTACCGAAGCGTACCTCCGGACCAGTACCACAGTACTGGATATTCCTACCAACTTGATGCTCAACATATTTTAACCACAAGAGTGCTTTTGCACTTTGTCGCTCATTATGTTGAAATCCCTTTGGTGGAATTACAGCAATGGTATTCTCCGGTAAGTACAGGGTACGGTACGTTTTCATACTTAACCCTGCAACCGTGGAACAAGCAATAAAACATTGGAGACCATTCGTCTTCTCTTCTATGATGTTACTAAATTTGATGATAGCTTCTGTAAGAATTCTAACATCATTTTCACAGTAAGCCAACATTTCCTTTTGGAGATCATACTCCTCGCCACTTGCAGCACGTTCTTGGTGCCAGGCGATCAGTTGTTGTCTCTCTTCCGTGTTTCGCGAATCAGGATCAAAATATTCAATAGCGGGAACCGGACCTACATAATTTTGATTTTCTAAAGTGTTAAATAGATATGGGAAATCTCCCTTTTTCAAATTTCCAGATAGACCTAACGTTTTCGGAATTTTGGATAATTTAATTCCAAGTAACAAATATGTGTCACGGAAGAAGAATCTATTTGCAATATTCATACAAAATATCTTTTGACCCTGTATCAGAACATCAGGAATAATATGTTGCTTCTCAATTAGATTTCTTAAGCAAAAGATACCATCAAAACGCCCAGAATTATGAGCCAAAATTACTATGCGTTGAAACACTGGACGTGCCATTAAAACGTGTTTAATGAAGTCATCCATTGTTTTAAAACAAAACGAACGATTTCCATTTTTATCACCGCAAAAGTTGCAGGGATCATCCAGAGATTTACTCATACAGTGTGAACATGTATGTCTGCTACAAATCAGGGCGACTTCATGTTTCCTTTCACCATTCTCATTTTCAGGCATTAACATTGTTTCTATATCATATGCAATGTACATAAACCTTTTGATATGTGTAGGCTTCAATTTTTGCACAAAGCATTGATGGTTAGGTTCAACGTGAACCTTACACGTGGCACAAAAATGTTCACCACACTTATGTGCAACTTTTCGAAGTCTACTATCAGTCATGCGATCACAATCGGGACAAACCTTTACATAATGACACTCACTAAAGCCGGCTTTATTACGTGCCAAATGATTATTAAAACATTCACCCTCAGAAAACTTTCTATTACATGCATCACATTTGATTTTTCTTAATGTTGGGTTTTGGTAATGCTGCTTTTTGCAATCCGAACACCGCAATTCACACTTATGTTTTCGTATTTGTTCATTGTATGCTTCCAAACATTTAGTGCAATACTTTCTGTTTTCTAAAAAGGATGTAATGCACTTAATTGGTGCGAAATGGCCAACTGTAATACCTCTTTCATAATAAATATACATTTGTTTTGGCGCAGGAGTTCCAGGGACAAGTACCTTATATTTACGCTCATTAACGGATTCATCTCTTATATAAACAACGATTTGATACTTTCCTGAAAAATATTTCTGAAAAGTATCAACGTCGCTTAGATCGCAACCATTCTTTGTTTTAACATTAACACTTGCATCTCTACAAAGTCGCTCTGCTTTACTTTTCCAAACTTGATCATCTCTTTTCAAATTATATAAAGTGTTTCTAGTTCCTTCATATTTCTCCAAATACCAAACAATACTCTTTGGCAAGCAGAGCATGTCAGATCCGTTAATATAAACAATGTGACGGTGAAGCACTTTTTCCATGTCTTCATAACGGGAGGCATTACAATCATTCCTAATACCTTGCCCGCTTACGTTTTTAACTATGTGAAATCGAAATTGAAGTTCATTTCCGAGCAAGAATTCTTCATTGGAATTTAGTATATTTTCCAATGAAGTTAAAATGACCTCAGCACTTAAATCGCTCTTTTTTCTCCAAGGAATATACGCTGGTTTTTTGTTTCTACTGTTCGAGCTATCGATACAGAGACCAACGTAATCCTCTGCTCGAGCGTCAGCGAGAACCTCGTCTAACGCAAAGTTAACTAATTTCTTAATATATCCTTCTGGATTTTCAATATTGTTTTCACCAGAAGGACGAACAGCGATTTCTCTTCCACGAAGATTAAAATTCGTGAAATCTTTTGTGCTGTCTCTTACGATTTCGAAGTTACCATCATCTGATTTTTTAAATTGTTTGTGACCAACTTGGTCGCGCCTATGCGACACATTTCCGTGAGATGGTCCTGGTTGAGGAGATACTGATCCATAGCCAATAGTATCCCGTGAACATTGCACATCTGGATGAACATTGTTTACAGGATTTGTCCCTTGAGTTATTTGAGCAGATGAAACTGCATCGATACCCAACTCTTCTTCTAAAAACTTACCCAGTATCTCCATATAATCATCATTATTATCAACGGAATTTTGATTATATTCTTGTTCAGCATCATCAACAATCATTCTATTATCCATCATATTACCCAAGTTTGAATTTCCTTGGGGGGTATTGACTATGGAATTATTACTTGATGATGCTAGAACATTACGTTGGGCCAAAACAAAACGCGAGCCATACTGATAAAATTCAGATATCTCTCTATCATTTACTCTATCAAGTTGTCCTTCTCCCCTATTAAAATAATGAATAAACCTCTCGTGCGCTAAATGATACATGTTCTCCCCTCTGAAAAATCCTGCAGAAAAAAGATCTAACACATCTGCAGAGGAAAGACATGTATTCAAAACTCCGTGTTCATCAGAAGCAAAATACTGGTGTAATAATGAAAGCAAATACTCACACCTTTCACTCCCTCTATGGCCATCCTTCTGTAATTTAACAATTTTCTGCCAAGCCGCCAGGACTCTTTCAGCATTATGCAACCCCTTCAACTCTTCCTGGAAGAGGGTTTCATCGACGAGGTTAAACTCCAAGTTGAAGAACTCCATCTGTAATCAGGAATTGAGTTTCTTCTTAATATAATAATAATAATAATAATTTGATGTTTCTGTATATCTGTTAATACAGTCACTTCAACTTCAATATATCTACTTGTTTTGTCTTGTTTTGTTTTCCTTAGCACAATAATTTCTTCTTATGTCCAATTTTTAACTTGACTAATAATATACAATAAATTTAAATTTGAAGATGTAATAAAATTACGTCATGCAGGTATCGTCGTCAGCATTCAAATGATTATAATTGTACAACAATACGGTATATATACAATACAAAGTATGACGTCACACAAATATAAAGTGTTAAAAACAAGTTTCAACATGTTTTGCAATTTTCCTTGGAGTTTGCAATGCAAACGATACGTAAAAGATTTGAAAGGGGCGGAAATCAAAGCCATGCCGCCTACAGTGGGAGAGGAAATCAAAGCCATGCCGCCTACAGTGGGAGAGGAAAACAAAGGAGTGCCGACTGAGTGGGAGAGGAATTCAAAGGAATGCCGACTGAGTAGGAGAGGAAATCAAAGGAATGCCGACTGAGTGGGAGGGGAATTCAAAGGAATGCCGACTGAGTGGGAGAGGAAATCAAATTATTCATCAGTTCACACAAAGTGTTCCGACTAATTATTAGGAGAATTTAAATAAGAACAAGTTTCGAAAGGAAACGAAAAATAAATAAGTTGAGTGGGAGGGGAAATAAAAGTCATGCAACCTACATTGTAATTATAAGGCTTGTGTTACATAGACATCTTTCTTGAATGTTAGTGAAAATATTAAATTAATATGTTGAAATCATTATAGAAACTCCAAAAGTTAGAAAAGAACAAAAGTGAAGAAAAGGGAAAAGTGAACATGTCCGTTTGGACATTAGGAATAAGAATATTTAAACAGTATAGTGAAAATCACCATAGGGAGGCCAGAAAATTAAAAAAAACATAAAATGAAGAAAAGAAAAAAGTGAACATGTCCGTTTGGACATTAGGAATAAGAATATTTAAACAGTATAGTGAAAATCACCATAGGGACGCCAGAAAATTGGAAAAACATAAAATGAAGAAAAGGGAAAAGTGAACATGTCCGCCTGGACATCAAGAATAAGAATATTTTAACAGTATAGTAAAAATCACCATAGGGAGGCCAGAAAATTAGAAAAACATAAAATGAAGAAAAGAAAAAAGTGAACATGTCCGTTTGGACATTAGGAATAAGAATATTTCAACAGTATAGTGAAAATCACCATAGGGACGCCAGAAAATTGGAAAAACCTAAAATGAAGAAAAGAGAAAAGTGAACATGTCCGTTTGGACATTAGGAATAAGAATATTTAAACAGTATAGTGAAAATCATCATAGGGACGCCAGAAAATTGGAAAAACATAAAATGAAGAAAAGGGTAAAAGTGAACATGTCCGCCTGGACATCAAGAATAAGAATATTTAAACAGTATAGTAAAAATCACCATAGGGAGGCCAGAAAATTAGAAAAACATAAAATGAAGAAAAGAAAAAAGTGAACATGTCCGTTTGGACATTATTAATAAGAATATTTAAACAGTATAGTGAAAATCACCATAGGGACGCCAGAAAATTGGAAAAACATAAAATGAAAAATGGGAAAAGTAAACATGTCCGCCTGGACATCAAGAATAAGAATATTTAAACAGTATAGTGAAAATCATCATAGGGACGCCAGAAAATTGGAAAAACCTAAAATGAAGAAAAGAGAAAAGTGATCATGTCCGTTTGGACATTAGGAATAAGAATATTTAAACAGTATAGTGAAAATCATCATAGGGAAGCCAGAAAATTGGAAAAACATAAAATGAAGAAAAGGGGAAAAGTGAACATGTTCGCCTGGACATCAAGAATAAAAATGTTTAAACAGTATACTTAAATTGAGTATAGGGACTGTGGAATTGTGGAAAAACAATGTTCTAATCTTAACAATGGAAATTTAACATTTCGGGTATCGTGATAGATACTTCCGTCAATACTTTATTATAAGTTCCCGTAAAAGTTTGTAGTTTGCACTCAACTCTGTTAGTTGTCTTTTCTAAGTACTGCATAATAAGTAACTATATCTTCTGCACATCTAACTTAATCAAATTTAGCTTTTGCGCATAAAGAATGTTATAATTTGTGCATGGCGGGAAAAATGTACAAGTCCATCTTAACATTGGCTACTAGCTAACATGTAATGTATCTACTGCGCAACCATATCACGCACTGGTAGCCGTCGCGCGGAAAAATAAACGATTTTGTGCATGGCGGGGAAATGTACACGGTCATCTTATCAGTGGCTACTAGCTATCATGTAATGCACCTACTGCGCAAGCATATCACGTACTGGTAGCCTTCGCGCAGAAAAAATGAACAAATTTGTGTATGGTAGGAAAATGTACACGTTCATCTGAATAGTGACAGTACACATATCTACCCTGTATTATCATTTACTGAATGTGTTGTGTACAATAAAAAACAAATACTACATATCGTACCTATATAAAAATCACTATGGATCTCTTGCGTACGGGAGCGGTGTGTATAGATACCATACGTTGTCTAAGCATTATTAATCTTTGCATAACACGTACCTATCCGCGCACGTTACATTATAATGTTCGTCTTCGCATTCGCGTCGGCGTTCGGACGCGTTTTCCATTCGCGTAGCCCGCGCCGCGAGGGGTTTTCCGCTACCGGGCACCCGCATTGCCGCAACCGGATATTAATGATTACGTATTCACATCTAAGACAGTTTCCTACTTGTGCAAGCAATATCTTTTACGCAGAAGCCATTAGGTAAGTGACAAATTGTTTTTTATATTCAAATGATATTAAAATTGAAATTGTGTATAGGTATAATACATACAAGACAATATCATATATAAAATCATGTGTACCAATGCATGACACAAAACAGTGCAACAGCACAATCGTACAAAGTCATACATACGAAAAGCTACAATACACATCCACACATACATACAGATGCATACAACACACCACAACATACAAAGTCATACATACGGAAAGCTACAATGTACAAACACACATACAGACACACATATGTACACACATGCATGTTAATATGTCACCACACACATCACATACATAGGCAAACAGCAATAATACGGCATGAAACACAAAACAGAAGCCTACCAAGGCCTACAGAGGTAAACCTATGTACATGCATGACAATGCTCCACCACATACATTACATACATAGGCAAACAGCAATAATACAGCAGGAAACACAAAACAGAAGGCTACCAAGCCCTACAGAGGCAAACCTATGTACATGCACGGCAATGCTCCACCACACACATCACCTACACACGAAATGTTGTAATAACACAACAGGAAACACAAAACTGAAACCTACCAAGGCATACAGAGGCAAACCTATGTACATGGACGGCAATGCTCATCCACACACATCACATACATACGAAATATCTCAATAATACATCAGGAAACACAAACGGAAACCTACCAAGGCATACAGAGGCAAACCTATGTACATGCACGGCAATGTTCCACCACATACATCACCTACATAGGCAAAACATCAATAATACAGCAGCAAACACAAAACGAAAGCCTACCAAGGCATACAGAGGTAAACCTATGTACATGCACGGCAATGCCCCACCACACATACCTCATACATAAGTAAAACAGCGATAATACATCAGGAAACACAAAGGGAAGCCTACCAAGACCTACAAAGGCAAGCATTTGTACAAGCATGATAATGCAGCATGAGACACATACATACACACACACACACACACACACAGAGAGAGAGAGAGAGAGAGAGAGAGAAAGAGAGAGAGAGAGAGAGAAAGACACACACACACACACACACACACACACGCACACACACACACAAACATACATACATACATACATACACATACAAACATGCAGAGAAAGAGAGTGAGAGGAAGAGAAAGAATGAAACGGATGTCTATCAACGCACAAACAAGTAACAGACAGACATACTTGTAAATAGATACCTAGATACAAACATATATACATATAAACAGTTGTGGGCACGTACATATATACATATATACACATATACAAGCAATATATGAGGTCATAAACCAAAAACGTAATCAAATACCCTCAAATAACGGATTCATATCAAAAGTTCATACAAAATATGCTACAAACTTGTCTTGATATCATTCTCCTCCCCTTTCTCATTCCACCATTTCACTCATCATAAAGAAAACTAAGACAAAATAGCTCAACATGTGTATTCTTGGGACGTAAGTCTATTAAATGTCATTTACATGTATGTAAGATACAAATATACCAGTCACCCCACCGTAAAAATGTCTTACTACGCCCCTAAATGCGTATAGAACGTTTTATCCTATCTCTTTCATGAATATTTAATCTTTCTAGCCTAATTTTTTAAAAAATAAAAAGATTCCAATGAATGAATGAATACTGGTTCCATTTTATTCAGTCAAAACAAGAAAAGTCTTCCTTTTTACGGCCGACCGTCATAAAAACATCACTTGTCATTCAAGGGAATTCCGACCAGGAAAGAAGAAAAAAATGTCAACAATAACAAACAATTTAGCCAAAGCAGTTAGACTTGTCTCATTCATTGATAGTTTCATAGCCCGGAAAGGGAGTTCTAGGGGGGAAAGGGAGGACTGGTTCATTCACGATTTTTGCTAGTA
This sequence comes from Thermobia domestica, assembly GCF_964235325.1. Lineage (NCBI taxonomy): Eukaryota > Metazoa > Arthropoda > Insecta > Zygentoma > Lepismatidae > Thermobia > Thermobia domestica. The sequence goes on from NC_137454.1 coordinate 244,636,955, forward strand.
TTTTTCTTCTTCTTTTCTATGGACGTAAACAAACCCTTATACCTATTTCATTCATAACTTAGAGAATTACCTGAGTCTCCCAAAAAAGAAAAAGTATACCTCCTATCTGGTTAGAAGAGCCTGATCTATAGGAACACAAAAATGCTTGTAATTCACGTATATTTTAACATAAAATGAATAAAATTAACATAATTAATTCCCGTTTTTAATCTTTTATCATTTCCAAATACTTTTCACATCGCAATAAATTGTAATAACCCAAAAATTCAAACATATATTCGTCTCATAATAGTACTTTACTCTTATAGAAGTCCGTATTTACATTGAAAAAATCTGTTAAGATATGATTCTATCATTTATATTTTCAATACAAGAGTTCAAACACCGATACCTACAATCGATAAGTGTGTTTACTACTGCTAAAAGTGGTACGGTAAGTCAGTGATAAAACGTTTACTCTGGTCCCAGGTTCAATTTCTGTCAGTACAAAGTTATGTTGGACAACATTATGTCTAATTTTTCTCGGAATTCATCCCGCTTTCATTAACTGCAATTTATAATTTAATCTAATATGTTAGTCTAACTGACATAATTGGGGGACGTTAAACTGATCAACTTCATTTTGTTTTTGCATTCATTATATCCACTACCATTTACTTCAAACGATTTCCAAGTCGTAGCAATTTCATTCCATTAAACATCAAGAATAGCATATGAGTTCCCTCTGGTATCAAACCCGTGTCTCCCCCCGTACAATCAAGTGTTGTTCCCTCTAAAACATATAAACAAATACTCGTTAATTCAAAGATATGTCTGCTAAGAGAACTGATTCCCTCCCTATGTCCACATTTCAAATGCATAAAAATAATAAATATTCTTACCTTAATGATGAACTAATCACAGGAACAAAAAATATATCACCAGCAAGGTTTCATACAAAAAACAATCACAACGAGTATCACACAAATAATATCAATCAGCCAAGAATCACCAACTCAAAGAAACAGAGATCAACTCTGAACAGAATACTTGTTCAATAATAAAATGTTCGTTTCTCTTCTTACCAATTTTATAAACAGGTCTTCCCGCCAAAACAAGTTTGGGCAACTCAGTCCCCCCGCCCTTCCACCTTTGCGTTCAATATGGGATCCGGCGCCTCTCTTTCTTTTCCGGCGGTTTTAGGCAATAAAAGAAAGAATGTTTCGTTTCAATACAATCTTTACAAAAACTCGAGGAAAACAAATTCATGTAACAACCTAACTGTTACGTAAAAGGGGAACAATACATAAAGCTTTTCCAAGTTCAATGTCAATTTTGGGTTTTATTTTCTTTTTTTTCTGTAAGGGAGTAAAAAATTTCTTGAAGGACATTCACATTCCTAGAATGCAATCTTCACAAAGCTCTCTAAAAAGTAGACAATAATCCCTAACAGTTTCTTTTTTAACAGTAACTAAATTGCACAATTGTGTTCCAAAAATCTTTTTTGAGGGGGACTCTGGTATCTATGTGAAGGCCACTCTGTAATTAAATCTGATGGTTATATCTAACGGTGAATCCTAATTTTTTCACAGCTCCTTTCGGGTGAAGGACAGTGTCACGTCATAAATACCAACACAGAATCACAGGTGTATCCTTCAACAAAGATGGTTAAATCTTCAAAGAATTCTTCAAAGAATTCATATATAGCCAATAATAAAGCTTTATTTTCAACTTAGCCTTCCATCAACTCTCAAAAAACCTTCAGGCTTCATTTCTGAGAATTCAGGTGTCAAGGATTTTTCCAACATCGTTTCACATATTGTCAATAATAAATGATGAAAGAACGTACCAAAAACAACAATAAAGTTTTATTTTTTCAAGATAACCTTCGGTCAAATTGTATTTTCTACGAATTTCAACTTTCACAGCCATAAATTGTCATTGAACACATATTTTCAATGCAATAAATAACATAAAAAACACTCATAAATAGCAAACATCCCTCTAAAAGCTTTTATCTTCAAGTTATCCATTGTCTCGACTCGGAAATACCTCGTCTCGAACCCTAATTTGCATACGCGTTCTACGAAAATTATCTACTGTAGTACCTGTCCCGACTTTTACGTGTACATAAGATCGATCCCATCTAATGTCATACGGAGTTTATGGTGGATAAGCACCACGTGCGTGAATTTTCTGGAAACGGAAGAGTAAATGGAAGAACTGGCTAATCTTCGAACAACGTTCGTTGGATTGACTCCGCATATTGATATTATTATTCGATGAAATGACAACTACACAGTGAAGCTGAACATTTATTATTCGTATTCTTCTTATTATTATTATAAGCATACTTTTGATATTGCACTTCGTATTTACTGCATAGTATGTTATTATTGCTGTAATTTTTCTGGATTGTATGTTATTTCTTTTATTATTGGGCACTAATTTGTTCCCAGGTCATCAAATAAACGAATTTCGGCGTACACTTTGCAGTAAATAACCTTACAGAAAAAAGCCGGTTCGTTCCAAAGAGCAGAACTGAACTTAATAAGATTTGAGTTATAGTTTCAGGTGGCAGGGCATGGTAGGGGTAACGTCCTGGACTCACGAGTATTATAGGTTCAAAACTTAGGTTCGAATCCTGGTCAGGGCAAAGGTCTGTTTTCACAAAGTGATCGTGAAGAATCAAGCAATGACTTCTGATATTAAACGCGCAATCCGTAAGAATGTGGAAGCAAACACCTGTCATGATATAGACGATTTACAAATGTTTGTTGGAAAGGTCAAATAATAACTATGGGGGCTATTATGAAAATTCGAAACACTTAATTGGTCTGTAATATTCACTTTTCATGTTATTGTTCTTAGAAAGAAACACTATATCTTTTGCTAAATATACTTTGGGTAGAATATCCGTTGGTGTATTTGTACCGTCCTAGACTAGCAAATGGAAAACCTCGGTTTGAATCTCCATCAAGTGCTATCATTTTTTCATATAATATTCGCTACCAGCCTTGGTAGGAGAAGTCACAACGGGAGAATCCGAATAAACCGTGTGTTCAATCTTCATCATACAGAGTAATGATAAGTAGTTTCCATATTTATATCTGTCTCTTTTTCTATCTTTCTTGACTTTTCCTTATCATGTCTTCGACAATCTTTCTCTTCTCTCTCTCTCTCTCTCTCTCTCTCTCTCTGTCACACACACACACACAAACACACACTTTATATAAAGAACATAAGTAAAATCTCATTTTTTTCCTGATGGTTACCGAATCTCAATCGAATCAACCTGTCACTCGACGACCCGTTTCAGCCCTGGCGTGTTCATTCTATCATTGCGAATACAACGTTATATCCGAAATAATTGGAATCGAGAGTGGATGTTCGGAACACAAATGTTCAGAAATTACGTGAATGGCTCCCTTTTGGGTTATTTCAAGAGAGATTTTATTTATATTAATTTGACACAAAATTGGTTTTGATCCGATAATTCATCAATTTGTTTAACCACGTATGAAATGCTAAATATGCAAGATTTGCTACGTCTTTAAGAAACCATCATCTAATTTTCCTTTCAAACACTTGAAACTTTTCATTATAGTACAATTCGGACTTTTAATGTAAGCTCTCTTTGATAGAAATTTAGCAGTATAATAGGACTCATTCAATTTTTCTTTGTCTTTTTTCTATATTTTGTTTTTTGTTCAGTTTGCATTAGTAGTCTGGATTGGAAGCTATGGCCTACGCTACCTACTAGATTTATTATAATGTTTTTCAGATCTGTACGTTCAATGAACACACTGAATTTGCAACCGAACTACGCCGAAAGATACGGTGTGTGTTAAACTTTTGGCATGATCCTAGATGTGTCTCGGAACTCTTCACTGAAAAGTGAGCATTTAATTTGACCACCAAGTTTGGTATTCATTTTGAAAATGACTTAATGAATTTTTCAAGCATCCTCTACGTATTAATTCGAATAGTTCTGACAAAAATAAATACACTTTATTTATATATTACTGTTGGATTTCTGGAAATGGAACTTTATAATGTTAGGTTATTTTCTTGCTACGTTTAATTCCAATATTTTTTATTTGTGCTCCCTTTTGTTTTTCTTCTTCTATCTCCTTTTCTCGCTCTGTTTCACTGCTGTACCTCTAACATATATCTATTGGTTTCAATTTTTCATTGAGATATGTTTGTTTCTCTACATCAAATTATGAATCTTATTTCATCTCATTTTTATTCTTTCATTTTATTTACACTAATACATGTATGTTTTGAAATTAGAATTGTGCTCATGTTGTTGTATTATTTTAATATGGGAGAGAGGAAAAGAGGGGAGAGAGTGGGTCTCTCTACTAAACACGCTTGTGGGATAAGAAGGTATATATTGGATGGCCTAGCTGCAAGATGTTAGCTGTTTCTTTATTATGCGGAGTGTATAGTACGTTCAGTAATTCACCATGAATATACTCAATCAGAAGTGTTTTTGTAACGAAGAAATAACAACATGAAATGTGAAATATCTTTTAATAAACTGTCGAGATTTGAGATTCGATAAACTTTACACTTTCCGGTACCGATTACCTCGAAACCTCGGTAACCAGAATTAGCCCGGAATAGAGGATTTAGATATTTGAAAAATGACAATCTCACACTTAAAAAATGACAATCTCAGCAAATGCAGACGTCTTTTAGTATTAAAGGAAAAAGAAATTAACTCTCATTTCTAGTTCTATTATTCTTGTAGTTCTAAGTCTGTGTCAAAATTACTGACAGAAAAAGGACAATTAATTATTTTGTAGAACATTTCACATTATTATCACAAGAATGTCATCTTCCGACTTTCTTAGTTGCGAAAAAAATATAGAATATATTGCTATACTATGTGAAGTACATGTACTGTTGCTGATTTCTGATGACAATCAGAAACAGAGGTAAAAGATAAATTACAGTAATAGTTTTCTATTAAAGGGGAAGTATAACTACTTTTATTTTAACATTTTTTTTGGCTTAAAATATTTATTCGGGTTCACCTCCTTCCCCCTCAGCCTTAGGTATGGAAATGGAAGAACACATTTAGATTTTGATTGTTGATTCAAGTATATTTCATATTCTAAATTTTCCACATCGATCTTCCGTGAGGGAATCGAGGTATTAGGGGACCTTAAGACTTACGATAGGTGAAGTAATAAAAGTTAATTTTTACAATAATGTCTTCTAGTGACAATTTCTTTATTACTGCAAATTGCAATGTAAATAAATCTACTTGCAAATTTGCAATATTATATACTGTAACTTCTTAAGCGCCAAAACTTTTCTCTTCTCCCCAAAATAAAGTGAAACAAGAAAGCACCTGTCAAAAGCAAGTGCTTCGAACTTTGACCTAGAATTTATCATAAGAAAGCCTTTTATTCCTCTTTCTCGGAGATTTCCATTTTTTTGGCCTGGGACCGCTCATTGAAAAAAGTCCACATGACCGCTATATGCAGAAATGCTCTTAGACAGAGTCAAAGATTATGAAAAAGAAATGAGTTTCCAATAATAATAATAATAATAATAATAATAATAATAATAATAATAATAATAATAATAATAATAATAATAATAATAATAATTATTATTATTATTATTATTATTATTATTATTATTATTATTATTATTATTATTATTATTATTATAACAATTGAGTTTACAAGTAGGGTCTGATTTCTTTATATTGCATGGCAAGTCTGCTACGCCAATAGCATCCCTTAGTTTGTGTTTATTTCTCCGTTTCTTGTCGATGTTTTTTGTTGTGCTGTTAGGCTTTTATATTAAACCTTTACATTATGCAACCTTTCTTCATTTTTTACAAGTTTTTGAAGAAGAAAAGAAACCGCTTTTCTCTTATATCAATTTCTTACCATTCATCTTGTTTGAACTGCATAAGTAAGATCATTTTGTCCATTTCCCTCACAATCATAAAACCGTCATTCTTAACAATTTATTTTATTCTCTTGTTTGGAGTTTGGCACACTGATATATTTGTAACAAACTGTGGTTTGGTCCAACGCCTTTGTAATTCTGAACCAATCCAACGACTCAGCTTTTGGTGTTGCCAACTGTTGCAGGAAAAGGAGAATTGCAAGTTTTAATGCACTTTTTGAGTCGTCCATGCAATGGTTGGTTTTTCCTTGGAAACATTGTTGAAGTCCAGACAAGAAATCACTACAGATATACCACATTGACTTGACACCAACTGCTGCTATTGGCTGAAGAAATTTCATTCCCTTCGGTGTAGACGGCTGCAAGGCTCTCTTGTTTAGCAACAGCTGAACCCTTGTTTTCTCAACGCTTGGGAATGTTGAAGGTGTGAGCTTTAGTTCACATTTTTGCCACGGCTGAAGACATTTTGGCAGCACTTTAGTATATTATGTAACATCTTGTCATCCTGTATTAGAGATAAATAAAGATAAACTTAATTTAGGGAAAGTAGCAGCTGCTATCGCTACCATTTAGCGAAAGTAGTAACTATCTTCCCGTTATTAAGCCTAAAAACTAGATAAAAAAAAAGAGATGTGCTGTGGTGGTATGTGGTAGAAAAAGTTGTTATAGAATTATATGTAGCATTAGAGAATATGAACAAAACTGTTAATCATGATCGCAAGCTCGCTAGTTAAATATGAAAACTGAGTATTGTCAAGTAATACCGGGTGTTCAGAAAGTAACTATGCAGTGCCATACTGTGTTGTGCTAAGTGATGACTGATATGATTGTCAATTAGTAATAAAACATTTTCCATTGTTTAACATATTTGAACCATATTTGAAACGTATTTGACCAGGTATTTATAGTTATGTTTATATAACTCTCTAAAATATATATTTGACCATATTTGAAACGTATTTGACCAGGTATTTATAGTTATGTTTATATAACTCTCTAAAATATATATAGTACATATATAGTATATATATATAGTGAAGAACTGCATAGTTACTTTCTGAACACCCTTTATATTGACGACAATTATCATTTTACTGACAACAAAGTGAAACTACATAGTATTTCCAAACTCCATCGATAATAGAATTATATATGATATATAATTTATTAATAAAAAGACTGTAAAATATGTTGTACTATAATGTAGTACTATAACAACTAGTACTATAATATAATTATGACAGATTTTGCCGTTTCTCTAAACTTGCCGCTCCGTGCAAATGTACGTGTTGCACATATGGCAGAGTCGGCCCTACGCATATGTTCATAGCAACGAATTGTTCGAATTCCGAATTCACTGAAGTAGTCGGCACTAATGCCTACAAATCAATTTAGATCCGTATCTCCACGGACGGATGCCATCGTGTAGAATAGTATTTACCACTGGATTTGGGGTTGTCTTGTCGCGAAAAGCTGTAGGGAAAGTTGTTTCTTGTCTCGGAAAATATATTTGTTTCTGTCTGAAGACTCTTGTCTCGTCTCGTATCTTATGATGAAAATTGTGGCTCGTCTCATCTTTCGGTAACATTACTGTCAAGCTATGGAGATTCGACCCAGAAGCTGCAAATAACCGTTAATTTTGTAGAAGATTGATGGGTCATTTGAACAATACGCCAGAATTATATTAATAGCGCAATTAGATAATTTTGTGATGTTCTTGTATATGTACCTAAATCCTTCGTGGTTGAATGATTAATGTTCACAATCTGTTGACAGCATGGCATCTATTCTTGGTTGGAAATGTCCCTCGGCGGCACCAAACATATATGAGACGAGACCTAGTTCTTAAACTTAAATCCGAATTACTATATGGATTTGTAACCAAGGCAAACACTCCTGTTGAGGATCGAACCCGAGACCATGTGCATAGAAAGCTAGCACGTTAACCACTTGCGGGCAAGTTCACTAGATTCCTAGTGGAAGTTAATGTGGTTCGGATCTCACGTTAAGCTGGAGATGTCTAGGCTTAGTTAACGTGTATTAAATGCTGAGAAAATAGATAAAAAAAACTTTATTTAACTAAACTATAGAAAAAACCATTTTACGTAAAAAAGAATATAAGCCTTTCGATTAAAGCATTTATTTCTCCGTTGAAACACATCAATTAGAATCAGTGTGGCTACCCGTCCCCCATAATCAGACATGGTAATATACACATATTTTTTAAACATTTACCTAATATCACACCTGAATGAAATAAAATACTGCTACTTCTACCAAATTCAATTATTGACTAACATTCGAGTAGACTATAACAATATTACAATTAGTTTTTAAAAGAAATATCTGAGCTCACCATGTCTGATTATGTATTATCTACTCGATGGTAGGGGTTTCACGCTTGCCAAAGGCGCTCTTTGTAGCGGGCTTTTTGGGAAGCGTTCATGTAAAGTGGTGGTTCCAGAAATTTCTTCGGGGGATTTTCAACACACGGAGAATGAAAGTAGCAATACGAATATAGTAACGACCAAACTCAAGCATTATCGCAGTGAATTTGGTAACTTCCGGGATGAACTTTCCACCGGACTATCCCCTGAAATCGTTACTGTGGTTTTGCATTTTGAAATAATAATAATAACGCTAGTTCAAACCTATATACCTTAAAATGTATCTACTGTAGTCGTATTACTAGCGTCATTAGAAGATAAACTTATCACATTGATTTTCTATTACTATAATTATAATTTTAACTTTAGATACATAATATAAAGGTAAACAAGTTAATTCTGTCGCTTTTTGTGGAGGTCTGTGTTCAATTGGTTATCACATCGTGAGTTGAATGCGAATGGAGATAGAGCGAAGTTCAGTAGTTGGTGTGGGTATATCTAACATACTACAGTGAAATCTCCCTTAACGGACACCTCTCAATAACGGACACCTCTATAATACGGACAGGTTATTTTGTCCTGGCATAAATATATGTTCTCTTACGGAACAAACCCCTCCCTTCTACGGACTCTCTCAGATACGGACGCGGACAGTCCTTTTTTCCTCCAAATGTTTCAATAACCTCTTCATAACGGACAGGAATTATTCTCGGTTCTGCGATATATAACAATAGACAAAAAAAAAGTCTTTTCCTCACAAGTGTATCTATTGTGCTGGTGCTGTGCCATCACTGATACTTCACAGTATCATGAGTCTAGATCTGGCGAAACATTAAACAGAATAGCTTCAAGCTGAACTTGATTTTTTTTTTTTTTTTGCCAGTAATAAACTGCTTTGTCCTGGAAATCCTAGAAAAAGTTCAATAAGTAATAACTCTCATGCAGGGTCAGTTGTACGGCCAATAATTCTATGCAAACTATCTTCCCTTCCCTAACAAATTAGTCCTTTTTCCTCTGGACCTTGCAAATTTCCCGACAATTTCATAGATAACAAAACAAACGTTGTTTGTTTTGCAATAACATTTTTAACGAGCAATGTTTCCTTTTTTTTTTTTTTTTTTTTTTTTGGAAAATTAACATTTTTCTTTTACTTATGATAGGGCTACTGGAACCAGTCTGGGTAGGATTTTTCCAAGCTTCGTTTTTCACTTCCTCTAAGAGAATATTCTTTGTGATTGGGGCTGAATCAATAAACATATGCATTCACAATAACTTGAATTTTCATCCATTCCACCAACGAAGATACCGCGCCAGTACACAAACACAGACACACAGATGTTTCTTCCACAACCGTACTCAGGATTCTCAGAGGACACTTGCTAATGAATTTACCTTTGTAGAGGAAAAAGCATGCCTTTTGCCAAACAAAAGAGTTTATGCGTCTTTTGAGAAGGTTCTGAGTATTTAAAATAACGCTTTCCCTTCCACTTTCCCCTCCCATGTAGGAAAATATCCGAACATCTTTGACATATTATTCTTCATCAGTTGATGCTGTGCCAAAAAGTATTTTCATATTGAATTTTAAGTATTTACGCTGATACATAATGTATTTACTGTATATTACTGCATACAATTGCCGTTCTGAAAAATTTAATTTCTGAATCCTCTCTGTAACGGACATCTCTCAGTAACGGACAAAAATTCATGTCCCATTGGTGTCCGTTATTCAGAGGTTTCACTCTACTTTCTTTATTGCGCCATTTCATTTATTCCTCTTCATCACTGTCTGCTTTAGCCTAGCCGTTCAGTGTTCTCAGCAATAGGTTGGACTTGGTATCGTTGTGATTATATCACGATATCCGTTACCTTGCAGAGTCGGAACGCCTCCTGGCACCAAATGAGGTCGGTACTAACAGCGAAAATTTAGATAGAGTCTCACTTGCTAGCTGTAACACAGATACTACACTGTTCTTTTGGTCTGCGATATAACGCAGCCGTTGGGGTTCTGAACGTTGTTATTTGTTGCCTACTTAGAGCCATCTATCCTATAGACTCATCTTTGCAATTTCAAGTTCCCAATTGTCCCGGTTGGTCGGGATTGACAAGGAATTCCATATCTTCTCCCGAAGGAATTCCTTTGTTCACCGGAATGGTTAAAATCCCGAAAATCAATCTTCCGTTTCTTGGTTAATGAATACACGGTACGTTAATTACAAATAATAATAATAATAATAATAATAATAATAATAATAATAATAAATATTTTAATTTATATATATAATGCAAATTTGCAACTATCAGAATCGCAAGTGTGGGGGAAAATACCACTGAGGTGTAAGACAAACAGTTGTTGTTCTTGTTTTGTCCATGATATTCATGGAGTTCCTTCTCTAGTAAAAACCATTTAAAAAAAGACATGTAAAAAAATAATGCTAGAGTTGATTTGACATTTGCAGGAGTACCAATATTTTGTTAATTTTTCTGTTCTAGTAAGTATGACCCAGTTTTGTATGATGTGTCTTTTGAGTGGAATATGCCATAACTAAAATTTTTGTTATTCCTGTTTGTGATGATGATGATAATAATAATACTTTTGAGAAATTTAATTTTTCGTAAGTGCATGTATCTTTTGCAGTTGTATGCTATAAAAGTGGAAATCACAAACTGTAAGTTACAAAAATATAAATTAATATCAGTAGCAATAAAACTAGAGTCCATTTGATACAACTGGTCCCTTCTGACAGTTGCTTTTCTCTGTTTCTTCATTCCTGCACGTGGTCACAACAATCAAGCAAGAAGAACTGTTTCCATGGCAACAGCACGTTCAGTCAATTGTAGTGGAACATTTCTCTCGCTCTGCAATGGTAAACATTCTACCCTTTCCGCACGTTGCCAATCTGAATATTGTAAGGATCCCCACATCACGACAGACGCACGTGTCAACTCAACACGTGTTATTGTTTATAAACAACCTAGCAGACAAGAAGCCGACACGAAAGACACCGAGGAACACTGGAAGAAGACGGACCTCACGAAAGGACCCGAAGAGGACAAATAAAAGGAGGACCACCGAGGGACCCGGCATTAGTCGTCCAACTGATCAAATCACCTATACCACCCTGAGGTCGCACTGGACTAGGGTTCCTTTCTACAACCAAGTCTCGCGAAGCGAAGCTGCCTTGAGCTGAGGTGGCTATCCTTCCAGATTCGCCGAACCGGCAGGTGCCTTGAGAGAAGGGGCACCGTGCAAACCACCTATTATCCTCTTACTTGGACATTAACAAGTGAAAACTTTATTTTACTCTTTGTAATCAAAGGCGTTTTGTATTTAACAAATTTTATAATAAAATGGCGAAGGAGATAATCTCGGTCCATTATTGACTACCAAATCGTTACAATATAAAGAAATGCAAATTGTTTTGGCGAATATCAACTTGAGTAGTGGACCTGCTGGTTACTAAGAGAATTCTTTCTAGTTCTCGTTTTTACCATTTAATTTTATAAAACTGAGATTTACTTGCAATGAATGATTTCGTGTTTCAACATCATACGCAAAAGCTCGTAACACCACATGCGCGCAGCGAGCTGTCAGAAGGGACAAGTATTATCAATTACAGTATAATAATGCAATGCTTAGAAATCTAGCGTTTTTTTTTTTTTTTTTACAAATATGTCCGTTAACTAGTATGTACCTTTCTTCTTAATCATACCGATATAAATGAATATGTATGGGCCTATTGTCAAATATCCCGGAATAGATCAACCTGCACTTAGGAACCCTATTGCAATTGCATTCCTAACAACATGGACGCCAATGTCGCGACAAGGATATGCCACAATACTTCATCGATCAAAGGTGGAAATCTACTTGAATTGCTTCTGTATTTGACTATGATACTAGATTGTCCAGATATAACTACGCCACACTGTCAGTAAGTCACTGCAAACTGTGACTGTAACCCTGGTCAGCGTTTCTTTATTGAGGAGGCTTGAACGGTTCACGCGGTGCTCTACGCTTATGTGCTGCTAAGGTAAACGCACCGGATTTCGACAGGTTAAGGACCTTTTTAAAAATCAATTGCCTATTGTGGCCATAATATTAGTCGGTGTTGGCCCTTTTTTTCCTTGAAATGTGTAGTCTCTACTAATACTAAAAGTCACTTCAAGGCTCAAATGCTAATGTTAAAATTTTTTATGAAACTAGAACTTGCCAATGGAACCCGAATTCGACACACTTCACCTGGTTTCGACAGTTGCGGTACCTGAATTCGACACCTTCAATTATATCCATGTAAAGCATTAAGTCGGCATTATTAGTAGTAGTAATCTCTTCTCAGCTTCAAATATTGTTTTATTATTATGCAGACATTATCAGACGGGCAAAAGAACATAACTTAAATTTTCTGAACTGAGTAGTTACTTCGATGATCCTCAATTCGACATGCTGGAACCTGATTTCGACATTCCATGTCGAACTGAGGTTACAACTATCGGAGAATTATGCAACAAATAGCTTTATGAAAGACTTTGAACATACTTGTACGTTTAGATATTCAGTTAAAATTATATTTGCACTACTGAGCATGAATTCAACAATCTTGTCGAAATCCGGTTCATGTTACAAATAAAGGCTCGTGTTTTCGGCAGCCCCCCGTTCATGTTACATCACAACCTTTGTCCTCACAGAAGAAAACAAAACGCACTTATTGAAACTCCTTTGCAACATTAAAGTACCACTATTTGCTTGAAGCAAATCTAACTTTAATAAAAGTCTTACGAAAATAACCTGCCGTCTTATGATTTTCTTAAGATTATGTGTTTTTCTCGAAGAGTGTATCACGCACACAACAATGTCCTTCTTTTCTCCATGCGTATGACTCATCTACTGTAACCGCACTTTTGACACGAGAAAAGACACTCCCATAATGTTGCCACTTCTATGCACGATTGCAGAGATGACATCTTACGCTTGTTTCACAACATTTAAGCACAAGTATGTCGAATTCGGGTGCCTGTCGAATTCAGGCGCGTTTACCTTGCTCATTGTATTGACAATTCCATGCTCGACCCATTCTACAAATGAAGGACCAATCCGAAGTTTTCTTAATTTTTTATGTTTTAATGTCCAACACTATATGTATATATTATAATAAACTAGGTATATTTGAGTAAGTTCACTCGCAACAAACCTACTAGATGTCAGCTGAAATTTGCAAACATATTGATAACAATTTTTATTACAAATTGCATCTAAATTAAAGTAATTTGAGCTAACTGTACTTCTTCTAACAGATTGGTTTTAATTTAATGCTATAAAAGTGTAGGTGATAATTTATATCACAGAATCCATATATTGTTACAAAATACACATATATAAATGTTGAATCTTAATACAGTAACCGAGAAATATTTATATCACTTTGGAGAACTTACCTCGTCCATATCATTGTTATTTCTTTTTGGAAGGCAGACAGGGTGATTTATGCCCTGCCTATAGTGATATGTAAAAGAAACTTCTTTTTTAATATTTAATTAAGTGGACGTGATGAAATTACATACATTAGTTTACTTTAGAATTGGCAGATAAAGAACACACTCGAATCACTCCTCTCGTCAATTCCTTTGTTTCACACCCGGTCACCTTCTGCCAATTCTATTATGGGACTTCCTTTTGCAACATTCAAATGAAGACAGTGTATTGACTCAATTATTTACAGTTAAACAAGTACAAGGGTTTAGGGAGGAACATAATGGGAGATGAATCTATGATATTAGCAGTTCAATTTCAAAGAATCATCAGAGTCTGAAGAATACACACAATACCCCAATATGTATTTTCTTTGTAAGTTGATGTTTCCTTTAGGTAACCATAAGCGCCACCTCCAATAAAGCATTTTAATGAACACTATATATTTTGTTTTAAAGAAAACATGTTTTGTACTCAGTAATCTTGTTTTCGGGATACTTCTATATTCTAGTGAAAATATTCTATCTATCTATCTATATATATTTTTTTAAGTTTAATGTTCCAATGATTATGCAGCGAAGTTGTGGAAAACGGTGATGATAAAGTGGATAGTAATGGTTTTATGAAGAAAGTAGTAGAAAACGGGAGAATCCTAAGAAAACCTATGAGCACGGTGATTGTCCACTAGAATGCTAAATGTCAGCTAATTAGTGTTAAGACCACTACAAGGCAATATGCATTGAAGTTAACTTCTAATAACGAGTTCATAATTAAAACTATATAATATTGGTGCATTTGTTGTGAATAATACATAATGAGTGGATTACAACTCTGTTAGTCACGTAATCTAATGAGACAGATCACTTCGTGTGTGACCGATGTATATCGTAATGTATTATGTAGTTACAAGAATAAAATTCAACAGTACCGACGCAATAATAGACAAACTTAACGGATAAAATTCTGAAGTGTCACATCCACTGTTTATTGGGCACATATTTTCTTCGAGCTTCCTGCTTCCCCTCCCTGAGTTGAGATAAAGTATATTGCCATTACATATCACTCTTGTGATGGTACTTCATTAGAATCCCACTGCAGCCTTCTCACATACAACATTTTATGAAGCCTGGTCATAATGTTAACTTGACAATGGACCCATAATAAAATTCCATAATTTAAGACGAGAGTAGACCATCCTTCATATAGAAAATACATGTAGATTACATACAATTCAAATTAATAACGATTGAGAAAGACGCAATGAATGAAACGGATCAGATGGCTTATTAGTTAAAAGGTAATAATTGACTTCCACAGCTTAAAAGAAATTAGCGAGAATATGTTTCTGGACGACTAACATTTGAAATTCTTAAATCATAAGATGAGTTAAGCAAACGTAGCGTCGCCTTTTTTCTGCATATTCCAATGACTTTTGAATGATATGGAGCTAAAGCTCCAAACTGTTTTTGAATTGACACACACTAAAAGTGATGCAGTCATCAGCACGCTCCGGCGTCTTTACCTCTCAGTTTCCCCAAGGCTCAATTAACAGCCAATAGGTGAACCTCTGAGCGCAATGACGGTAAAACGGTAAATAAAGTTGTCCCCACCATTTATTGAATCCGGGCTGTCCCAAGGTAAAGTTCTCACCGACTACATCACAGTAACCCTTCAGGATTACTCAGTAAATGATTACAATCCTCGAAAATTAAATATATCCTTCCTTTCTTTATAGGCAGGTAATAAATCATTCCTTGATGCCTTCCAACATGAAAGGTTGAGAGTCAAGTCAGCCATTTCCTCTCTTTTATCAGAAGGGAAAACTCCGATAAGTGGAAATTGTAGTATTTAACCAATGGTCTTTAGTACTATATATATATATATATATATAAAATTAACCACTCCAATATAATACTTCTGGAAATGACAAACATGTCAGAATACACCAATAAAATAAAATTACCGTAGTTTCCGCCGCGAGTTGAGATGGCCACCTTTCTTTCGGCTCACTCAACCCTTCATATTATATAGCACATTTTTGTGCTAATATTTTGATAAAAACTAGGCTAGATGCAGACAGGGTTTTTTTATAACTATCAAAAAGGTAAACCTAGATCATTTCTATGTATTACTAGTTATTATTGCTAATATTTTGATAAAAACTAGGCCAGAGGCAGACAGGTGTTTCTTATAATCAAAAAGTAAACCTAGATTATAAGCTAGACGCAAATAGGGTGTTTCTTATACTTATGAAAAAGGAAACCTAGATTATATCTAAGTATGGCTAGTTATCTAGATTATTCCTAGATAAAAGTATGCTGTTAAAGACTAAATAAAAGGCACTCAGCTTATATTTTAAAATTAAATTTCCTGGTCCCAAACCGCGAAGGGCTCAAGCTGACCAATCGCCGACTTCAAGTTGTGAACACAGCAATGGCAACGCCATCTGTTCTTTTCTAATGGTCTCCAATCCAAGCAGGAGACAAATACCATAATGTTAGACGTTCTCATCTTAGTAGATCAGGTTAATCAGCGGCTTGAGTGTTGGTAAGAGTACATCTTCAACCTACAAATAAAAAATGAAATCTTTCAATTTTACGTCCCATGCTTATGCTGGCTAGGCTAAAGTAGACGGTGATGATGAGAAATGAATGAAATGGTGGAATGAACAAAGTGGAAGGAATCGGGAGAACCGAAAAAAACACGCATACGGTGTTTGTCCACCACAAAGTTCGCTGCTGTTGATGCTGAAAATATCAGCCATCGGAAAGCTGACCGAAAAAGGCACTGCTTGAACTTAATTTGTGTCCTAGTAGAGGGCAATTAATCTGTCCCGTCGTCGAGAATATCGACCAGTATTTCAATACAAAGCGCAATTTTGGCCATGTCTTATTTCTGTTTCAGTTGCGGTATCCTCTTTCGTATTTTAGCTATGATGGAAGACAATTTAAGATCTTGGAAAATAGCCATAAACTCTCTCAAATTTGTGGCGAGGTCCCCTTGTTGAGTGAGTGATAACTACTGTGATGATGGTGACCCCAGAAGGCATGTGGCGTAAGTTGAGGCTGTCAAAGCATAATTAGTAATTTAGCCCTATACAGTAATTTGTTTATTCCTTATTGTTTATCTCATTCACCTGGTGAACAGAGACGACAAGGAAACCCATCTCTTCAAGCGTTTGTTTGATATCTTCAGTAGGAGTGTCAGTGGGCAATTTCTTTATCATTACCTTGAGAGTGGTAGGTTTCTTCTTCAGTGGAGTATTCTATTTTGTTTTGTTTCAGTAGGGCTTCAGTAGTGGTGTAGTCCTTCGTTAAACGACAATCGACTTTGACACTGTACTCGTTAATTGTGTAATCCGGCATCTTCTGGCAGGAATTGCAGATAAGATCTGTAATCCTACTGATTTGGTCAAGGCGGAGCCCATATAGGAACATACTCCTGATTCACGTCTCCTGTGAAGTACTCGGAGGGGGTTGAGTGGGGTTATCCTCCCCCTCCTGAGAGAGAACTTCAAGAAAGACAGGTGGACTAGTAGAGTCCAGTCTGCCTTTAAATGTTTTCTTTGTTTTTTGAAATGGTTTGCCAGCATTTCCTGATTCATGGTCCCCGCGCAGGAACGCTTGCTGGATATCGATGAATTTGTGTGTTCCTGATCCCGATGATGTTGAAAGTACTGCTTGCAAAATCGGCGGCAGCATTGGTATTTTTTCGGTTCCCTGAAGAAAAGCACTTTACAATGAATTATATTGTCTGAGGCATTCCATGAAATTCGGTAGTAGTGGAACATCACCCACTACTTCATAGATAGGGATATTGCGTTGGAATGTAATGTTCACTATTCGCACCATCGTTTTTACATCGTTCATTTGATAATCGTCTCGATAGGCGAGATGTAACACCTCTGTAGCGAGTTCTTCTACTTGTATTGCTTTCCAAAAGGAAGGGATCGGGGTATTGGTCTGCGCTAGTCTTGAAAAAGACATTTTTAGGAGCAACACTACAACACGCCCGTTCTCTATGAATCCCAACGATGATTCATAAGTGGATGGATCCAAGGCAGAAGTAACATTATCAGGATTCTAATAAAGACATGGTATAGAGAGAATGTATACGCTATCCTCATTTCCCATTGGTAGAGAACTGAGCTATGGCCACATTATTTCTGGAGACAGAAACAGGAATCATCCAGGAAAGATCATATTGTTTTATTCGACTCTCTGTGAGTTATATTCGCGCCACCACCATACTGCAACGCCAGGTGAAGTTATGCTCTGTTCCGCCAGATAGCATGGAACATTTCGGATTGACATTTGTCGCTAAGCAACAACCCTTAATTCATGGGCCATGCATAAACAAAGTGTATTCCGTAAGTCCATAGTGTGCCGTGGTGGGAACATCAGTTAATAGCTCAGATTATGTTTACTAAATACTAAACTAAGGGATGTAAAATATGGGGATGAAAACTAATGTCCTACAAGGAACTTAACTGTAACAGCTTATGTTTGAATTTAAATAAAATTCAAATGATTCTATTTTCTAGAAACGTGACTAGTCTGAAAGATGAGGGGAAAAGAGTAAGGTTATGAGAATAAAGGAAAAACTCTAGCCTGAGTGATTCTTAGATGCCTGGCATCGCCCTCGTCTGGAATGACGAATGTTCTTTCTGGCGTCTTCTACTCTCTGGATGGAAGTTGGAGAAATGGAGCTGGCTGACATCTGGAACCAAATCCTGTGAAACTGATAGGAACGTTGAACGTTATCCTGCGATGAATCTGTGATGTATGTTGTCCTTCATTTCTGCTTTACAAAACAGGTGTTCTGCTAAAGAGTTTCTGCGGCGATGAACCTTCAGAATGGTATTCAAAAGAAAATGGAGCTAGACGTCTCCAATGGAATGGTCTCTTCTTCACTCGATGCAACCTCTTTCGAATCTTCATGTTTAATACCCCTTGTGTACGTGTCCTCCATGGTTTTGTTAAACACAAAGCGATGACTCTTGCATATGATGAACTAGGAAGCACCAGGATAGGCGGAAGGGAATGCATTTCAGGAAGCAAGGGAAATTAGTCTGGTATTTATTGGTATCTTTTGTAATAACAATAAGGAAATACATGTTTATTTGAGCTGTCTGTGAATGTACATCATAAATAAGAGTTTCGCCTCTATTACCAGTAAATTTAAGATTTCAATGATTCTATTAAAATTTAGTTGTAGAATGAAAATAAATTGATTAAATTATGATGATTAAATTTAACAAATTATGATAGAAATATACATGATTATGGGTCATTTCATAGTAGTAAGAAGTGGATGTTGGAATCCTGTAATCATGATGAGCAACAGATGGTCTCTGGGCTTGTCTTGTAAAAAATGTCATATCTTATCTTGTACGGTCCTCGGCGTCAGTTAGTCCTTTATGATTGCCCAACCTTCTGTTCCACATGCCCATTGTATAAAGTTGTGTATTGTATTCCTATAATAATCACTGTGATTGCATTCCATCCAACACGGGAACCAATGTCAAGCAAAGATAACTCTGTGCGATATGCCACAATTCTTCTGTCAAAACATGGTGTGATTACTAGTGCATCTGACGACGATCAATGTTTAATTTAGAAACACTTTTATCACAACAACACATGACCTCTACTGAGATATAAATCACTGACTTGCCTCCGGTTGGTGTTTCCATGCTGCTATAATTCTTTACTGTTCATACATCGTCTACACATTTTGTAAATATGGGGTCAATCCGATGCCTTGTTCTTGGTATTAAATTTACAGTGTCTGGTAATTTATTTTGTAAATTAGTAAATAAATAATTACAAGAAAGGATCACAAAATAATGTGTCTGGAGTATTGCATTATTTTAAAACAAGTATCATTGTCAGGTGTACATCACGAGAATAAGTTTGGTTTGCATGGCGTGATATTTTCTCAACTAATATTGAAACCAGAAGTAGGAGTAGATTCCTACCACTTCCTGTTTTAACGCTTAATTGATCGCAGGAAACCATCTTTCGCTACTAGTACCATATTTACTCAATAGCCATTAACGTTAAAACCGGAAATGGTTGATTTCTATCACTTCCGGTGGATGGATCACCTCCATCAACGAATTCGGTTCCTAACTTTTGACCCTCTACATTCTGCCCAAGCTTGATTATATTCCATCAAGTAGCACTTGAGGTATCTTGGTCTTCCGGACGGACGGACAGACAGGAGTTAATATTTAAAAGAATGTTGGGAAAACAAACTCCTAAAGACAGAGATATGAAAAGAGAGGGCTTAAAATTAAAAAGAACTGAAAGCGTTTCAGATGTAGGGTTTTGTAAAGAATAACATTTGTCACAGTTATGGACATATAATTAGGTGTGATAGATTGAAGGGAGGGAGGGGATCAGCAGCGTCATTTCAGATTTTGCTTGGGGGGGGGGGACCATAGATGTAAGAAATTTTCAGATGTTTTATTGCTATATTATTATCTTATGGATTAAAATGTATATAAATGTCTAACTTAGGGGCGGAAATTGACCCTCCCTGGAGTCACAAATAACGCCCTTGGTAGGAGATGAAGCTATTTATTGACGATGGGTATTGCCACACTCCTAGCTCTGGAGTGGGCTGAAAAATAGTACAAAATTGAAACAAAAAGGGCTGAATTCACTATTTTATACCAGTGTAATAGTGTAATATATGGCTCTATAACACGAAACTAAAAGAGATAAAGTTCTAGGACACTGCTCCCCCCTCTTCCAAGAGTCCAAATCAAGGAAGTCTTTATATTCGTCAATATAGCGTCACTAGTAAACAACTTAGCCGGGTAAGACGGCAACTACGTCAATGTATTTTTCGTGCTATTATCGTTTTGGTGTAGAATCTTTGCAACGACACATAAATTATAGTTATTTGAGCACACGCTGGTCTTCTTCAGAATATTCAGCACTTGATTCAACGCTTTTTTTTTAAGATTCAAGGTAAAATTTCCACCACACTGCTTCTTTCTCGTCTCTTTCATGCATTTAGCATAATTTCTTTTCCGGTATAGTTTGAATTACGGATTTTCCACATAAAGTTCTTAGCGTTATGCGGTGCAACGTCACAGAATGAATGTTCGACAGCATTATTTAAGAGTCCAACACCCTGTATGATTAGCGTGAGATGTAGGAAAAGTCTCACTGACACTTTTGAAAATGTGACAAGTATTTGTTAAATGGTGCTGAATTGAGTAGAATTGTACCAACTTTTTCACAAAAGAGCATGGTACCAACGGGCCGATGAATGACAAAAAGTGCTGAATTTGGCATGTACCAAGTGTGGCAAAAGTGTTGACGATAAACTCTTCTAAGTCAGTAAAGAAAATTACGTCTATAAATTTCAAATTCGTCCAGTAGATGTCACCATGGGGGATTTTTGCTGCCGTCTAACTGCATGATATGAAACTTCTAGCAGTCTAGAATTATACAACCTTTCTTTTTCCAATAGTAGAAAATAAGACATGGATAGCCATAGATTCAGTCACTATTAACAGTGAAAGTGCGAACGTTTTGACTCAACGGACTCACGCGAGATAATAGCTGTAACTATGTATTGTATAAACATAATTCAAAAATTCGATTTCGTTCGAGAGTTACCGTGTGCAGCATCGGACGGCCCAGGCATGTAGCCAGGATTTCGTGAAGGGGGGGGGGGAGAGGTCCGTGACATGAAATACTTTGGTCATCACACCAGAGGCTCTATAATTCTAACCTTTTTTACTGGAACATATATTGGTTGATTTAGCAAGGATTTCGTAAAATAATAATAATAATAATAATAAAACGTATTGAAAAAGATTTAAACTATTTGCGTCCTTCCTCTGTTTATTCAAATATAACAATTTTCCTTTCCTTATGACAACTATTATAAAAAGTATATATTCACTATTATAAACAGTACATATTTAATGATGTCTTGTAAAGTATTTTACAATATCTGCGTTCCTTTCCCTGTTGAATCAAATGTTAACAGAACTTTCCACATAAATTTTTGTTTTTATTATTCCGTCAACTACTGTGTGTTCCAAATGACAGGTTAAAAGAGCAGTAGAAAATTGTTTTTGAAATAACATGTTTGATACTGCAAAGATGCGATAAAAAATTATGATAAAAAATGTCCACGCTGTTACACAATGACACGATGCTTTCGGAAGCATGTAATCTCCCTGACTAGTAGCAGAAATTCTGACAATTCCGTAACTTTTCTAGAAATTGCAAATTCCCTGACTCTTCCAGGATATCTCGCTCACCTCGCCACCATGTATTGCTAGTAATACAAATTTCATAATAAGAAAGAGTAACCAAAAGCTTCCTGTAGTTTATTTTTAAGGGTGATCCTTCTTTTTCCCCATTTCATTTTGTTTTATCCTTCCTTAATTTTTTCATTTCTGGTCTCGAAGGTGGGGAGTCCGGACCCCTTCCTTGGCTACGTGCCTGGACGGACGGACGTGCCAACATAACAATCTTGTAAGTCCCACTGTCATGATCCTAATAACAAGACAATGTTTACGCTAAAATGGAAAACAGGAATTATATATAAACTAGTAGCTTGGAGCGATTGATCTTCTAGTGATGGTTAGATACATATGACGATAATGTATCGTCCTTTTTAAATAGTCAATGTGGTTATGCTTTAAAATATATTCATTATTATTATTATTATTATTATTATTATTATTATTATTATTATTATTATTATTATTATTATTATTATTATTATTTAATATTATCATTATTATTATTATTATAACATACTTCAGTGCCCCGAACAAGTATAAACAAAGATACAACACTAACATGATAAAGCGGTTAGTGTACGCGCCTTTGGCGTGGGAGACCCGGGTTCGATTCCCGGCGGGAGCTCATGTGGTTCGGATTCCACGTTAATCAGTAGGTCCACGTCTCATATAGCCTCGCTGCTGAAAGGGACGCTAAACTAAAATCAACTCAACTCAACTAACATGATAAAGAAAGGAAGAAAAGAATGAAAAATGTAGCGAGCTAACATCACTAGACTATTATAATTAGGGCCCAGATTTTTGTGTGCTAAAAAACTAAAATATTTATTTTTTATGTGTTAAAAATGATAAAAATATTTGCTAAAAATGATAAAAATATTTGCTAAAAATTAAAAAAATATTTAACAAAAAAAAAAAAAAAAACAAGGAAAAGTACGGGAAAACGCCCAACGTAAGAAAAATAAAAAAACTCGTACTCATCAATAGCTCCTATTTATCAGATGTTGAAATTCTATGGGCATTGCAATGAATAAGTAACGTCTTTTCCAAATTGTACACCGTAAGCCCATGCCTATTGTTACGGAATAATGCCTTATATTGACAAAAGGAACGTTCTACATCATGCAATATTAACCTCGCGTATTTGAAAAGGGGCATATCACGAATATTCACATCATTAACTTCACTTCCGTTTTGACCTTCCAATACTTCAGATATTTTACATAGGGTTTTATAGCCAATGTTTTTCTCAAACAAATCTTTATTTTTTATTCTTACGACTTCAGCTTTCGAAGCAGAAAGAACATTCAGCTTTCTTTCAATGTACTTGTATTTACTATACTTTTTTAACCAAAGTACTTAATAAATTTCCCGTAGTTTCTCATATAGACTGAGTGAGAGTTAATCAAGAAACCGCAATTGGCAAATATGAAAGCCAAGTCACACTTCAAACCACTGTCACTGTGTCACTAAATTTTGAACAATTTCAATGAATGAAGCATCGTTTGGTTTTAATTTAGTTACTACAGATACAAATGCTTCAAATTTCTTCACATAACATGGTACTGCATTAAGGCAGGTACCCCACCTCGTGATTACGGGTGTTGGGGGAAGTGAAAGATCGGGATTTGCTTCTTTGAAAATTTCAATTCTAATTGACGATTTTACGAAAAAAAAAATCCCATTTGACACTAACTTGCTCACTTTAGAAGCTCTTTATTTGGCACAAGCTACTCCAGCGTTGATAAGCAGAATTTAGGACGACGCTGTTTCTGCAGGTAGGAAATTGCTTGTAAATATGGTGGTTTAGATTTATGTAGCCTATTCCTTTCCCGATGTTAATTTCTTTCGAGAGAAAGGAAAAACAATTCATTGTGAAGTTTAGGATAAAATTAGGGAGAATTATTAAAAATATGTATTTAGTGCCAAAATGTCCAAAATATTTATTTACATAACTTTTTTCAGAAAATATGCATTTTTATGTTACATAAAATTTGTAATTTACACTTGCAGACTCTTAATTGGGATAATAAACTTTGTTTTGGTCTTGTACGTGTTTGGAAAAAAATGTGTTTACATACAAAGCCGAGCCTTAATTATAATGAAAATTAGATACGTATTCTTGTCACAATGTGCGTGGGTTTTCTCGGGGTTCTCTCACTTTCTTTATTCCACTATTTCATTCGTTTCCCACTATCACCGTTTCTTTTAGCCCACACGGCAGAAACGTGGAACGTGAAACTCAAAGATTTTTGTTAAAACATTCAAGATTTTTAGACTCAATTTCATCAAAATCACGAAGTACGGTGTGATTTAAAAATAATCTTAAATTTAGATTTACCAAAATGTTGCTAATCAGCCAGATCTCGTAAAATTATATGCACTTGTTTAAAATAGTCAATGTAAGTTAATCTATTTCAAGAATGAGTCGATCTTCTAAGAATTCCACATTTCCCAGTGACGAGGAACTAAAATTGTACACTTCTTTCTTAAAATGTGAGCGCTTTCAAACCAAAGTTATGTAGAGAACAGTGGCGTATTTAGGATTTTGTTTCGGGGTAGCTAAGCACAACACGTGAATAAACATATTTTTCCTTTTGGGCCTTCAAATTTTAATGAAGTTTTGCATATAACAAATTTCCTCCGGGGAACTTGAGCCTAATAGCCACCCCCTAAATACGCCACTGGTAGAGAGTACTCATAACATTTTCTATTTAAAAAATCAAAATATTTTGTTGATTCATAATAATAATAGCCATACCAAAAGTTTTTAGATACTAAAATTCAAATAGCGTTGCCGTACTGAAATGCATCATGTTTGAAAGCATACACCCTCTAGTTGTGAGGTATAACTTCAAGGCTGCAGGCTTGTATGTTTGAAAATTATAGGGCTGGAAGCATATAGTAAGGCCCTTCGCAGACTAGGTGACTTCGTTTGTCGAAGACGCGCGACAAGCTGTATTGTCGCGTCGCTGATATTCGACTCACACCCGCAACGCCACAGACGCTAGATCTTACTTCACGTATCGCGGGAATGTGACATGTTTTAGCCAGAACACGGGGACAATGCACTTTATATAGTTTGTATGCAGTTGCTGTAATACTCAACAATTTTTTATATTTTTTAGGGACAAAGTGCAAGTACATCCATAAGGAGTACGTATGTAGCCTGGAGTTCGCGATCCCCTTTAAGCCGCGGGCTAAATCCGGGGTTTAGTCAGTATCGGCCTTATGCAGAGTCGTAATGACGCAAGATTAGTGTCATACTAACGAGTTCGATTAACATATATTTCCTGCAGTAGTCAGTACTTTAGTATGATGCTAATCATACGTCAAAACGACTCTGCATAAGGCGGTATATTGCTAAATCCACCACTGACTACATGAGGTATTACCTTCATGCCTCGCGGCATTTCCTTATAAATTTCATTATAGAGTGCCACGAAGCATCAGCATTATGCGTAAGTGTTTATAAAACATTATTTTTCATATTTTCGTACAGTATATATATATTAAATACACAGAACATATAAAAAATAACGAATTGTTATAAAATTACATATTGGCCTGGGGAATCGCAGTTTGTGAATGTGTAAAATATATTTGGAAATATTTGGTCATTTGTGCTATTTTTAGAGTCTAATTTGAAATAGTAAAATAAAACGATGTAGTTTTATGTTGCAATTTCCACCAAACAGTTCATTGGTTTGTACCGAATTTTCGAAAATGTAAGAAAGAACAAAATGTCAACATCCAGTATAATTACCGATACGATTCTTCTCTTTCGATAACATATCCATGAATCCACTACGGAATGCACAACGCACTTTTTCACATCCTTTCGTCTTTTCAATTCTGTTGCTATAGGAATCACTGTTGGAGTTTCGTACATTAGATTGTGTCCAAGTTTCTGCAATGAAAGTATTTGTATCGAAAGCTTCTATTGAGCTCATCTTTCAGAATCTGGTTCCTGAAAAGATAAATTGTGGTGCTGTAGCGCGTCTTCGACACACGAAGTCGCGTAGTATGCGAAGGTCTTAGCTTGTCGCAGGTTCCCGCGACAAGCCTGCCACAGTGTCACGCTTGTCGCGTAGTTTGCGAAGGGCGCGCGCCACATCCATTGTAACAAATGGGAATTGATTATCATGCGACAAGCCTGCGACAGAAAAAAAAAAATTGTCGCGCGTCTTCGACACACAAAGTCGAGTAGTCTGCGAAGGACCTAATGATATAGTATATCAGTGGCTGGAAGTGTAGATTAGTTTGAGCCTGTCAGTCGGCAACAATGCAGCTCAAGCGACGTGATTTTCGTGCAATGACCTTTTACTGTTTTAAGTACGGTTTAAAGCAAAAGCAGTGCCATGATCATTAAAAAAAAAAAAAGTGTTTTTGGGACGCTCAAGTCTCTACTGTCTCACTTCCTTTTTCGAAGTGACAATGCACGGCCAGTCACAGAAGCGAAAACTTGAGAGTTTCTACTGGAGAGTAGACTCCGTATTCTACCGCACACTGCTTATTCTCCAGATATATCTCCGTGTAACTTTTCGTTCTTTCCATAACAGAAGAAAAAGCTTCGAGGACGCTGCTTTCAAACAAGTGAAGAGGATATCGCAGCTTGTAATAATGAAATTTCTGATAATCCAAAAAACGAATTTTTGAAAAATATTTTACTCATTTTTTTAAGAGTGCAAAAATGTTTAGATGCTTGTGAGGACTATTTTGAAAAATGTTAAAAGGTATTATGAACTTAAATTGATTTTTCGGAACGCATCTAAAAACTTTCAGCATATATGTACAAAAATCACACAATCCTTCGTGATGAAATTCCGCGTACACCACCAATAAAATCTATTAGTTATCGAAAAATATTGCTCCCAATTAGCGTAGGAATATATTTAATGTTTCCCGAAAATCAGAAATCCTGAAATAACTACAATGAGTTTATATTATATTTAAAATTCGAAATGAGCATATATCACAATCCGATCAATCGATAGCAGAGATACATGTTATTATACAATTCTCATTAGTGCTCACTCCAGATTGAACATTGCGTCTATACTGCGTGGTAAATATATGGAAAACAAAGAAACAACATTTGATAGGTTATTTCCATTAATCTATAACAGGAAGTTTCTTTATGTAGTAAAACCTACAATTAAAACACACAAACATCACTTCCAAACATATATAAAGGTTTGTTCAAAGAAATCCTGCCCAATAGTTTATTTTTTAAATTTTTTTTATATATATGTTTTAATGTCCTTCGATTTACCACCAATGCGAATGGAGACGGTAAGATGATAACGAATGAAAAAGTAGGATGAGAAAATGTAAATAAACGAAAAAAAAACGAGAAAACCTACAAACAGGATATTTGTCCATAACAAAGCAAGAATTGGACCAGGACCTCCAGTCCCCCCACGCACCAAAGGTGAGCCACTCTACCATTGAGCCATTGCTGCTTCAGCCTTCTTTCCCTATGAAGTTTTCTAGTTTTGTCCGTAACACAAATTTAAATTTAAATACGTAAGTGCCTATTTACTATACGTAGTTCAAGGCGAAACGTTGAATTGTCCAGATATTTTGGCTGCCCAGATATTTTGAACGCGACTAAACAGTACAGAGCCTTAGCTATCAAGTTATAAGGTGGCTATCAGAATCTATTATTATTGAAAATTTAAAATGATCTAAAACAAAAGAACTACTTAGATAAGCTAAATTTATAAATTAGGAGAAGATAATACCTGATTATACTGAGTACGTCCAATGTCAACTAAAAACACTATTGATAAAACATGTAGCTCAACAAAAAGATTCACATTCGTAGTTGTCTTGACAACAAAATTATTAATTTAAATCTCAAACAATATACTCAATAATAATGGAATAATGAAACATTGTTCTTATTGTTAAAGTTTAAATTCTTTCTATATTTCTTTGACAGATTGTATTTTGTGGATGATTCAAATTTTTAATTTTGAATCCATGATTAACTTTTTTTTTTAAAGATCTGAGTTGCATTGAGAAGTCGAGAAGGGAAGTGAGATTAATAAATTATTTAAACAATAGAGTTCCTCCCGTAGAACTTGGCTGGATTTTCTATTTTTTTTTTATTAATTGTAGCCTCTTATTTTCCCTCTTTTTCCTTCTACCCTATCTCCATCATGAACTCCAGGGCGTAGTCCCTTCACAGCTAATGTCTCTACTAGTTCCTCTGACTCTTCCCAATTTCATCTAATATTATTTATTATTTTCTATTGCTAATACTTCCGTTAGTTTCCGTAAAACCGTTTTTCTGCATTCTTTCTTTGAAAGCTTCTAATCTTTCGCCACATATAGTACAATATTTGGTTCTCTCCCATAGAGTACAAAAGTTTAGAACAGGTCAACTCAAGGTTAGTTTTGACATACTATTTTTCTTTTACAAGTTACTTACAAGTCATTTTTGCCCTTTGTTTCCTTCAACGGTTCCTTTTGTTTGTTTGTGATACTGTTTGTAACTGATAGGGCACTGACTAGTGTTGTATGAGGTGCTTTATATCATGTTTTACGAAACTTGTACTGCGTTCTTGAATAAAAATCTAAGCGGTGTGAAGTAAAAATAATGTACCATCATGCTAAACAAAACCAAACAAAAAAAAAACAAAAAAAAAGAAAGAAAGAAAGAAAGAAAAAAAAGAAAATGAGCGTATACTGTAACCCACGATTTTTCGCAATTATTCCATTTTCGTTATGTTTATGGGTAAAATTCAGTTATTAGTAAGTGGAGATAATAGAAAGCAATCCATCGAAGAAGATGTTTCCAAAATATAATAAAATAATAACAAATAAAATATAAAAATAATAAAAAATAAAAAAACAAAATTATGCTCGGTTTTGTGTATACTGGCAATAATGCTTTCGAGGGATTATTTGGGCAGTAGCAGAGAACGATTGCAGAGAGAATTTCACGATTGATAGTATCGAAGTATCCACAAGTTGAATCAAGGAACTAGAAAGTGGAGCAAAATATTGCATTTATTGGCTTAAACCTAGGGTGTAAATTGTCTGCCAAATATAAATTAGCTTCTGTAACCAAGTTGTTGTACAGAATTATAGAAATAAAGAGGAAAACTGTTGTCTTATAGCCATGAGCATTTATTTGTTCAGAAAAAGACAGGCAACAAAAGGTAGCCTGTGTGGTCAAGTGGGTAGAGTGGCGGACTGATAGTTCTTCTACTGTTTTGACACCAGATCGAATCCCATTCTATCCCATCCATCTTTTCTTTTACAAAACATTATAGAAAGTGCATAATTTTCATATTAATAAGAACCGAAACAATATAATAAGGAAATAACTTATCGATAGTGTCCTTTAATCGACGTATTTATTCAAGATTACTGTAGAGTACTATTAGTAACAGCAATTGTTTTCAGTATATGGTATGGTATGCTTATTCTCCCCTCTCCGTTTTTTCCCAGCAGACGAACTTCAACTCCTTCGAGTGTGTCTGTGAGTTAGGAACAGAAAAAAAACATGCGCCACCTGCAGCCTTAAAATTACAGCGAACGAAAGAGAATAGTTCAATGTCATTTTTAAAAAAGCTGATATTAAATTATTGTTTTAGTGTTTGTATGTGTGTGTTTCTTTTTAGAGTATTGACTCTTTCTCTCTCTCCTTTTGTTTCATATCCACAAGTGCAAGAAATGCAATCATAAGTCTGTGTAAGGAATAAAAGAATGTTTTCTTTAAACGAAACTAAATTATACTGCTCTATTTGTGAGAAACACGAATGCTTTCAAAAGATGCCATGGATATTAGCTATAATCATACCATTCTTCTTAATTATACACTAGCGTGAAAAACTGATAATAAAATGATGTAACAGGCATAAGCTTTTTTTGTAGCGCGACAACACTTAAACATAACAAATTAAATTTTTGGGATTGCAAATTATCACTTTCCGTGTCGGTGTAGGCCTATTCGTTTCCACATTCGAGCGACGAAAGAAGAAAGTGTGATGATAGTCATAAAAATGGAATACGAGATTCAATGAATTCAAGTTACATGGCCCCTACATATCGAAAAAATGATTTTTCGATGTCTGTCCATCTATTCGTCTGTCGATTTGTCACGCTTTTACATGCACTCAAATAGAGGCCATACTGTTAACGTATCTGGACCGAATTCTAGACATAAAATTTTAATAACATACTATCGTTTCGAATTTTATATCCTTGGACAGCTAAAAGTAAGGGTAGTTTACTGAAGAACGAAAATTTAAAATAATTCAATTTTCTAAAAAAAAAAATGTGACGATTTTCTTCATTTTTTATAAATATATATTTTATTAACAACTCTCCACCGTGGTATGAATCATTTTTCTGAAAAAATACATATGATGTAATTTACTGTATGGTATACGTTCTTTTTGCACAATCTCCTCAACCACATTTTATTTTTAAAAATGTATCATTAATAACCTAACAATATGAGAACTCGTTCTTCATGTAAACATTCAGGAGTAGTTTACTCTTAGGGTGAGCTTTACTCCGATGATTTTTTCATGAATGCCTCAGGCAATATTTCGTAAAGAAATGTTTCATTAATAAACTAACATACAGAATAAATCGTTTACCTGATAAAACACAGAAGGAATGGTTTTCTCAAGGGTTGATTTTTGTGACAATTTTCTCAGTTATAACTGAGACAAATTTGTTCTAATTTCAGTAGAAATATTTTCTGCAGTAATCTTACAATATGATATAACTCGCTTGTTCCGAAAAGAAAAATCCAAAAGAGTTAGTTTACTTTGACACTTAAATTTTTCCCGAAGATTTGCTTAAAAATTCCTCAAGCTACTTGGTTCAGATTTTATAAATAATTTACAATATGGCATAAATTGTTTATCCTCAAAATTACAGATAGAATAGTTTACGTTTGGGGGTAAGTTTTTCCGATGACCTCAAAAACAACTCAGGAGATGTTTGTTGTTCATATTTCATAAATAAATGTTCCATAAATAACCTAGCTATATGGTATAATTCCTGCATCCTGAAAATCTATAAGTGGTATGTTACTTTTGACAGTAAGTTCTACCCTGCGATTTTTTTCAAGAACAACTCAGGCGTTTGTGTTCGTATTTCATAAATGAAGTTTTATGAAAACACTAACAATATAGCATAGCTCGTTTGTCCTGAAAAGATCCACAAGGGATAGTTTATTCTTGTGGGGGTGATTTTTGCATGATTTTCTCAGTAATTACTTAGAAACTTTTGCTTATATTTCAAATACAATTATATCCTTAATAATTCTAATATATGGCTTAAGTTATTTCCAACGGAAATATGATCAATAGGTACTTAGTTTGGGCCTAAAGTTTCTTCTAGCACGGTTTTCCAAAACACATTATTTTATTTGCAATTTCCCAAATAAATGTTTCAATAATAGCTGCTGCCTAACATGAGTCAGTGTAAGAAATTCGAGCGAGAAAGTACAGTGCATTTGGTCCGTACCCTTTCTTAAATATATTTTTAAATGTTTCCTAATCACAATTTTCTGAACAAAATCGAAACTTCTTTTTAAATGTGCCTTTTTGTGGTCAAATGGTTCGAGTGCATTGGTTCTGGATTTGATTTCCAGTGAGAGCTAGTGTATTTTTGTCCAAGAGATGTGACACGTCGGTGCAAAGAAAAAAGTATTTAAATAAGCCTGACCAAGCTAATCAATAATACAAATAAATAATACAATGTTACGAATTTATCGAAGAAACGTTGTTAATATTAGGTAGGTGCGACTGAAATGTCCAAACGATGATTGTCCATTCCAAAGGTAAAAAGTAAAAAATACAATGCCAGGTTAATCAGTGGCTTCTAGATAAAGCTATCCTACTAAGAAGTGATTGAGATACCAAAAATGTTGTAATCGGCTGGGAGACATGTTAGGAGAATACATAGGATGAGAGAGAGAGAGAGAGAGTTTAATACTGCAAATCATGGATAGTCTGCATCTTCCTTTGAGGGCGAGTATTGAAGTGCGTAGGCCTATATAGGTTTGCATTGAAATGAACATTAGAACACAATATGTGTTTAATATTGCTGGGGCTTGCTGACAGGTTTTCAAGTGTATTTGACGGAGTTCGATATTGTAACGATCCTAGCGAACACCTGAGCCTTCCCCACTATACTGTAAGTTAAATTCGTGCTTGATTAAAACTATATTTGTTTAAATTTAAAACTGTTGGCCGTTATCACCTGTGCATCACGGACAGCAATCCACCAGTAATTCTTTGTGTTCGACTTTGTTTTAGAACATAAATGTCTTTGTTCATGAACTCCTTCGTGGCTAAGCAGTTAGCGTACGCGCCTTTGGCGTGGGAGACCCGGGTTCGATTTCCGGGAAGAGCCCACGTGGTTCAGAGTCCACGTTAATCAGTAGGTCGACGTCTCATATAGCTTCGTTGCTGAACGAAACATTAAACTCAAACTCAATGCCTTTGTTCATAAACTTCTTTGTGTATGGTTTTGCATATACGTTGCGTGGACATTAAATTTTGAATTCTACGCCAGATGTTTCTAATTACATACGTACCTATAGAATGAACACAACCAACTTTGAATATCTATAATTGCTTGTGTACGGAAAATCATCACACGGCTCTGCACGGGAGAGCCGTGTGTATGGAATTCCATACACATGGCAATCAACGTGCTAAGGAATGTATAATAATAATAATAATAATAATAATAATAATAATAATAATAATAATAATAATAATAATAATAATAATAATAATAAAACGATACGATCACTTACATAATTTATAAACATAAGTTAACATTTATTAAAGCATATAACTGCAATGGAATTAAGTTGTTTCTCTCTTTTCCTGAACACAACAGCCCTTATTGTGCCAAGGCGTAGAAGAGAACTTGTGACACTCACGACTTTGGGGCGGTGTGTGATCAGAACATCGGATCACTTTGTTGTTAGTCCTAGCTTTTTAAACCGGATTCAGTTATTCCCGTTAGAATATGCAAGCAAATAAGATTTTTCTATTACTATTAAAGTAAATAATTATACTCATTCCCTCAATGTGATACTTGTAATTGCCTAACTGTATACAGACAGCTCATCCATGGAAGAATTGTTGATAATAATAATGATAATAATAATAATAATAATAATAATAATAATAATAATAATAATAATAATAATAATAATAATAATAATAATAAATAACCGAAACTCGACAAATATTCTTGCAAATAATAGAAAAAAGTTTGCATCACACTGTTCACTTTTGCTGGACACACTAGTGTGCCGCGTTGTATTGATTGTGGTAGACTGGAATATAGGGTACGGCTTTTTAATTTTTCCCAACTATTTCAACTGCTTCAATTGAAATTGATCTATAATAATAAGAGACTGAATTTAGTTTTCTTACCCTTCGATTTAGAAATAAGGTTCGCGAGGATTTCATAAACAATAATACACTCAGAATTTTATATAGTAGTTTGTTTTATTCGAAATTATATATTTCATTCAACTGTTTTTTGATTGAAATTATTTGAAATAAAATCTTTAAGTTTTACGTCCCACGTCTATGCCGGCTAGGCTAAAGGAGACAGTAATGATGAGAAATGAATGAAGTGGTCGAATAAAGAAAGTGGGAGAACCCCGAGAAAACCGACGCACACGGTGTTTGTCCAGCACGATGTTCGCTTGGCGTGAGCTGCGATCAAACCAAGGACTCCATGCACCAGAGGTGAACGCTCTACCATTGAAACACCGCGGCCTCTGAAATTATTTGAAGAAGAAAGGGACTACTTTATGAAGACTTGATGACGAACACATTTGTTAAAAAATACCACCTTTTGGTCTAGAGCCGACTATTTTAAGGGGGCCCTATGTCACGAATAGTTCCAGTGCATAAATTTTCTTTGCTGCCTTCTACAGCCTCATAGGCTTATCGAACCACCGAGAACTATGCTGTAATATTTTAATGTGCTCCAAGTTTACAATAATTAGTTTAGTTACATTCATTATTAACAGTTAAATGCTTCTGATGGAAAGACTTAAATCTAGCGATACCACGAGCGTAGTGAGTGGAAAGAAAATTAGCATAGATCTGAAGCCTATAATATAATAAGTCGATTGCTATATTTTAGTATTAAACAGTATTAAACAGTATTGTTTCGGTTCTTATTAGCATAAAAATTATATACTTTCTATAATGTTTTGTAAAAGAAAAGATGGATTTGATGGGATGGGATTCGATCTGGTGTCAAAACAGTAGAACTTCTTTCAGTCAGCTACTCTACCCACTTAATCACAGAGACTACCTTTTGTTGCCTGTCTTTTTCTTAACAAATAAATGCTCATGGCTAGAGAGTATGTCACTTCCAAACTTAAGACAACAGTTTTCTTTTTTGTTTCTATATTTCTGTACACATCTTGGTTACAGAAGCTAATATATATTTGGCAGACAATTTACACCCTAGGTTTAAGCCAATGAATGTAATATTTTACTCCACTTTCCAGTTCCTTGATTCAACTCTCCGTCTACCCTCTGCAATCGTGCTCTGCTATAAAAAAATCTCTCGAATACATTATTGCCAGTATACACAAAACCAAACATAATTTCGTTTTTTGCTTATATTTTTATTATTTTATTATATTTTTTTGGAAATATCTCCTTAGATGGATTGCTATCTATATACTTACTAATAACTAACTTTTACCCATAAACGTAAGGAAAATATAATAATTGCGAAAAATCGTGAGTTATAGTATACACGTAATCTTTTTGAGCATAGGGGTACGTCAGTGCCATGAAGAATTACAAGAAGTGTATGACAAGATGTGTTAATGTATCGGACTGATGTGCGGGAAAATATTTCTCTCAGACCGATAAGAATCAGCAGATTGGACCCATAGTGGTCGTCTGACTTTTATAGAAAGTGAAGGCAGAGCTGGTGCAGTCTCTTTGAAATTGAATATCGCTGGACTGCCAGGGGAATAACAGTGGAAAATGGACATAGTAATAGAACTGTGTGGTATAACCTGAAGAAAAAGCTATAACCTTCAGGTGGTAGGTACAATGATTGAATTTTTGACAAGGTGGCATCGGGACGTCTTTGGACGTCCACCATACTCACAGATAGGAGATCGTGTGATTTTGACCTAGACATAAAGTTGGAAAAAGCCTCTTCGATGTTCCAATAATTTTCTAGATATTTTGTCCTTGCTACAAAAAGTTGGGAAGTTGATCCCAAAAATCAACAGAAACAACATTACAAATAACATACGACAGCTACCACGGTTTTGTGAAACAGCGTAGGATAAAGAAGATTATATCAAAGGCCTGCAGTGTGATTGTCAATGTACAGTCTTGTTTTTAAAATTTGGGCCATCCGCCTTGCTTTAAAAGGACACATTATGGGAAATTTTAGAAACAGAAAATACCAAATAATAACTTTTAAAAACTTGGCTCTAAATAAATATACCAATTATTTTAATATCCATATTTGTTTCATTTAATTCCGACTTTACACTCTAGACAAACTCATGGGTAAATTTACAAAAAGCAGTGGCAATCTGTTTGCCAAGGCTCTATGTAAATCAGTTTACATTCCCAAATTTGTAAAACAAAATACAGATTTTTTTTCAGTGTAGGTAAGAGTGTAGGATATTTCAAAGAGACGCGGGTGACCAGCTTTCATCCACAGGTTGGAAATGTTTAGCGAAATACAGATACGTATGTTTCAGTGTCTCGCATAAAGTGTGAGAAGAAATTTTAATAATTTTAAAAGAGTAGAACAAACCTCTTCACTCAAAGTATACCATATAGTGTATTTTATTCTGTATAACTGTGATGACACATTAGACGAATAATGCGCATACATAACACAACTTTAGCAGTGAATCAAATAAACACCAGATGCAAATGTCTCTTATTTAGTTATTATAATACTGCTCGTATCTTTAAAAATGTAAATCCGATGCTGTAGTGAGAATATTGAGAAGTAACTTCCGTATGGTAAATATGCATCAAATAGACATAGCTGCAGACATATGTGCAACACATACTTACGTATTACTAGTACACATTTTACTTAATATGTATTTAACATTCACATATAATATACTAACGTTCTCTGAACACCCGCCATTTTGCGTCACTTGTGACGATATTATGAATGTCTTTATTTCGCCACAGCGAAAATCTTTTAAGCATATAGCGGCACCACTACTATATGAAATGCCCGTTCTTCGCACGGTGAGAATAGGTTATTGGAAGTGTTTGTATTCCCTTCCCCTTAGAATATTTATTTCAATACTTCAATAAACACAAGATACTTTGATTTTGACATAAATATTCAAACATACTACTCCTACCTTTAATCAAATTGGTATGATTAAATGCCCCAGCTTAAAGTGGGTACTATTTTCCAGAAGTCTTTAAAAACAGGCCAGACTTTTTCCCATTCCCGAAAGCTATGAATTCGACAAATATTCTGTAATTTTTGATATTTCATTTTCTACCTTCCGTCTCATCTTCTGCCGATGGAAATGACCTTGGACTTAAACGACATTGGAAACGTCATCATTCATTTCAGAGACTCAGAAAACTATGGAATGGACACTAATATAAATTGTTTTGCATTGCTTTTACATGTCAATCCTCCCAATTCCCATTTCTTGAGGTGTCTTATTACCTCAGTATTTTTTTTTTCAGATTGAAAGTCATAGGTCTAACAAGCTTGGTTAAAGTTGCTCTAGATGTCCGGGGTTACGCTGGAATAGTCATTCATATATTTATAGAATTGCAACACCTTCAGCGCTGCCCCTGTAAATTCTCAATCCTGATGACAAGCTTGTTCATGCCTAACTTGGGATTAAAATGTCGTTGCGATTGTAATCTAATAGCTTGATGAACTCAAACTATGGATTCAACACTAGTCTCAGTCATTTGAGACATTTTATTTTTCA
Organism: Thermobia domestica; assembly: GCF_964235325.1. NCBI lineage: Eukaryota > Metazoa > Arthropoda > Insecta > Zygentoma > Lepismatidae > Thermobia > Thermobia domestica. Next base: position 244,673,980 of record NC_137454.1, read on the forward strand.
GCCCTTCTCACCCGCATGACGATGGATGCTGAACTTGGACTTTAACGCTATCGAAATTGTAATTATTAATCTCAGCGACATCGAGTACTATGGATTTGATATTGATATCGATCATTTTTGATTATATTTACATACCAGCCCCTTTTCCAGCACCGTATGGGTACTAATGGAAGTTAAATGTATATTTAAACAGTGTAGGGAGTGTTAACAATCAACTTAGGGACACCGAAAACTATTGATTTACTACTAACTCGTTGTTTTTGACTTTTTTCATGTCACCATTTCCCCACTAAAATCACCAGAGGTACTGATGAAGCTGAACTTGGACTCTAACGGCATTGGAAGTGTTGTTATTCATCTCAGTGACCCCGTAACTACGGACCCTATGGTAATATCGGTTGTTGTCGATAATTTTATATGCTCCTCCCTTCCACTCTCTCCCGGTATACGAGGGGGTCTTACCTCTACCAGAGGCTGAGTTAAAAGGTAATCAAAACTGCTACTAATCAATTAGGGACTCAGATACATCACAATTTCATACTTTCTTACAGGATGCCAGTGGGGGCTGAAGTCGAACTTAAATTGTATCTGGCCTGTTACTCTTTATCTCAGTGACCCTGAAAATTATGGACTCGACACTATTGTCGGTCGTTTCTTATCACTTTTATTTCTGCCATTCCACTTCCCTTAGGAGGGCTAAGGGGGTTGCCATCACGAGAACTTAAACAACATCACAACTGCCACTAATTAACTTAGCGACGCTAGAAACTAATGATTCGACACTAATATCGGTTGATTTCGATATTTTGACGTCACTAAGTCACTCCTCCCGCGTGTGCAAACAGAAGCTTAAATCGGAGTTAAAAGACATCGGGCGTGTTACTATTTATCTAAGCGACCCCGCAAACTATTTATTCAACACTAATATCAATCGTTTTCGATCATGTTTATATGTTTCTCCACTCCCACTTCCGATAAATGAGTTACTCTTTTCCAGACTGTAATTAGTAATAATGCGAGTATGTGTAGAAAGTTTGGTTAAAATTACTCCAGGCGTTCCAGGGTTATATTGGAACACACACACACCATTCCATCCATTGATATATATATATATATATATATATATATATATATATATATATATATATATATATATATTAGGGGCTTATCCAGGACCGACTTCTGGTAGGGGGGCAGTGGGTTGTCATAGTGCTACTTAGAACTACTTTTAACAGTTTCAAACTCTGGGAGGGTTTTATTTATATATAAAAAATAAAAAAGTTTCCTCTTCTGGGGAGGGGCGATCTCCCCCTGGATCCGCCACTGATATATATATATATATATATATATATATATATATATATATATATATATATATATATATATATAGGTAAAAGAGAGAGGGAGAACTACCAAAGCCTCACTACTTCCATATACTAAAGCATTACAGAATATTTAACTGAAAACCTATGGAAAAGTGTTGTGTTATCAAAAGCACAATTTATCTCTTAAAGAGACTTATGAGGACCGAGAGTCTGGAACCACAATCCGATTTTGGGTGTTCTCTTTTTATGAACGCATGTTCTCTTTACATCTCTGACTATATTTCAAGAACGTAAATCCCATGCTATAATGAGGATATTGGGAAACAACCTCCGTATGACACACTTATTTGCTGCTGTTACATGATTTTCTTAATTTATATTTAATATTCACATATAACAACGACATTCTGTCAACCTCCACAACATCTCAGATAGAAACATTTTAAACATAATAATTACTTATGTCGTGAAATAGTTGTATGATTATATATACACACAACTGATTTATTTTAATGTAATTATTTTATATAATTATTCATGTATTAAGGAATATAACATTACCTACTAATAAGTTTGACACAAACGTGAGTCGAACTCATGACCTTACGATTGCAAGTTCCTCGGTTTACGATTGAGCTAACATGAACAACTCGTCAGAAATCTTTCTGAAGAAATATAACTGAACTTCCAAGACAATGACATTCATGCCCGTTGCAAATTGTGTTCTTTTTCTCGTTTTTACTCTACTATGGAAACGATAAATATCTTCAGTGTCTTTCCTTTCATTGGAAACGTTCTTTTATGCAAGGAAACAGAAATGATAAAACAAGCATGTAAACACATGTATATATAGTTTCGAAATACTTTATCATTAAGAATTTCACTGAACATTACTTTCTTCTACACTTCGTAAAATTTCAACATGTCTTATTACACTTATTTCAATGAATGTTACTTTTTTCTATACTTAACAAAATTTCAAAATGTCTTATACTTAAAAGAAGGAAAACACATCTGCTCAACTTACCCGATTGCGAAGGTTGTCTTGGGGGCTCTAATTGGTTTGTTGTTTCCGAAGATTGCCGAAGTTCTAACAGACGATCCGTCATGTAACTTGCTCCCAACTTTAGTTATTTAAGACCTATAACAATAATATTTGTAGGATCTACAGTTAATATCTCCACTCATATTGTGGTTAATCGCAATATTTGCAAGTAGTTTTATTTAACCAAATATGCAAGACTAAATACTTCTATTTTCTTCACGAAATTCTTCAATACCATGATTAAAGGGTGCAGTTTGAGAAGAGACTGTCATAAAATGATAATTTTACAGTTAAAATGAGAGTGCATATGAAAGAGGACCATCTAAATAGTTAATTTCATTGGCTGAGCAATTCTGCACAATGTACGAAATCAGTATTTATGTTTTAAGTATATAACTATGACAAGCGCTATACTATGGTTAAAATAAGTAAGAGCATTTGAAAATGACTGTGTAACAAATTAATTTCTACCGATTGAATATTTTGGACACAATGTAGGGAATATATATTTTTTGTTTACAAATGTAAGGTTACTAGTGTGAAACCATGACAATGTTCTAAGCTGTACAAGTGCGCTATTTTTATGAGATATAAAGTGTTTATTCCACTATCGTCGTATGTGCGCATATTTTCCGTCGATAATGCGCCTGTTCCCTACAGACTCACCTCCGTGTGAGTGCATGCTCTACTTCTCGCTTAGCTAGCATTCATGTTTTGTAGTGGCCAATACTTTAGTTACCGTTTTCCGACTGATTAATGTTTCTTGCACAATAGTTTTTAACGACATTCATCTGGTTCATAATTATATCCGAAGGGGTCACATCAGTTTGCACATATATTAACAATCTGTACGTAATTACTAGGGCATGTGCCAAAGAAGTAAGGTTGAATAATGTGCTGCGATTATGATTAGGAATAAATTTCAGGATTTTCGGCATTTATCCCTGTCTTGGCCTGCAATGTATGAGAGATGACATTCATCGGTGATGACACTTCCCGGGAAATTGGCTAGAAAGAAAGGATTGGGGAAGAAAGAAGAGAGCTGGGACAATTATGTAGGTACTATCCCGTCATTTGCGTGGTGTGAATGACGGAAACCCACTAAAATTTCACTCAGAATGGCTGGCCGAAAGAAAAATTTGAACACTTTTTTCATCGAGTACACCACTGGAAATCAGGAACCGCTCGCACCGAAATCAATAGCGACTACGCTATGCAAGGCCACATAATTTGCTAGGGAATCGTTTAGACCACAAAAATAAAGTATTTTTTTCTTTTAATTTGACAGTCAATTTTCAAACTGAAAGAATCAACGTTACCCTTCTGCTGTTCACTAAATATTTCAATTTACTTTCAACGGAAGTTAGCTAAGCTTAGTGAACTCGAAGTAAAACTCCAGCTTACTATAAATCAAAAGGCAGAAATTACCGTAGTTGCTGAAGTATAATTAAACAGAAGCCCATCGTAAAATAAATCACCATAGACATGATGCATATAGTTAATGCTTCTTTTGTGTACTTATACTATTAAATTCGTTATCTACACATTGTGATGAAAGTCGCTCTAATTGTATTCATAAATAGTGGTACTGTTGTTTAACGTATGATGATACCTTTCTGGTTGATACCAAAACTAACCTACGCACTATATACGAGTTACGTTAGACATCGATACGCATGGAGTTTATGTTGTTTGGATCAAAAACTATAGTAAAGTAAATTCTGAGTAATAGAGGAGTATATCGCTATTATTGCTAACTGTCAATTACTAATTATTCTACCCTTCAACCAAATATAAGTCTAAATATAGGTCTCAGTAAATATAAGAAGTACTAGTCTACGTAAATTGTTGATGACATTGACATGCAAAATTAAGGCGAAATAAATAAATAAAATTATTAAGGAAAAATTAAATAGTAAAAAATATTCCTCGTTCCATGTGTTACGTTGGTCATATAGCCTGGATCTATTGTGGTATTGACTTATATAATAGATAGAATTTGTATGGTTTGAAACTACAGTACGGAATTACATTCCTTAGTCCAAGTAGGTTATTGTATCCTTGCACCGTTCTTTCACGTCTTACACATAATCTTGAAACAATAAGAGTGCACAGTGTTGACAAAACTTGTCAATGAAAGATCCTACACAATTTGTATCCATGAGTACAACGACTATATACGCTAAACCTGCAGAAAATCTAAATATCATTAGAATTATTTACAGCATCTCATCTCAATTCGTGATTTCACACCTAAAGAAAATCTCGATCACAACGTCTTTTCAGTCTTATTTTCTAAATCACATTTATTCTTTAACTTATAATAAGCTTTCCCGCCTTGATCTAGTGGTAGTAATTGTGCTTTTGATGCAAGAGATCCAGGCTTCGATTTCTCATAGGAGAATATCTATCGAATATAGCCTTTTTAAACTATTGGTATTGTCCTATATAGCCTTGATCCTGATACAAGTCAATCAATCAATTTTACTTTTTTCTTTTATTTGTACATTAAATAAAATCAAATAATTTTCAAGAAACAATAACTGCTGATTGTAGTTTTGGAAATATGTATGATTGAAGTAAAACTAAAATCCGTTAAAGCAAAAACTTATTATTACCAATCAGTGTTAGTTCCCATATATCATTGTGAACTGAAAAATTATTCTTTCTTTTAGTGTTTTTCTTTGGCCAAATTTTACTTAAACCAGTGCTTTTTTTGAAAAAGAGGTAAAAAAGAAATATATACGTAAGTGTATGTGTATGATTAAAAATATGAAATAAATATGATGACAAAAGTCTCTTCGAAGTAATTCATTAATTCATAAGTATTAGTGTATTCCACATATCATTGTTTTTCTTGCTTGCGCTCTACTCTTTGTATCTTTTCCGTTTTTATTTTTTTTTCCAATTTTACACGTAGCTGTTCGTATCACTTTGGTTTAACTATTAATTTTTGTTTAATGTTTTGCGTTTGTTAATTTCATCGATAGGATATGTGGTCTATCCAATTCTTACACGTCCCTTAAGTATGGTTTTTCTTTTATGTGCAATTGTAACACTTTTCTTTAACTTACCTGACTTTTCTATTTATCAGTCTACATGAAATATTACAATTCGTCATTATTTTTTTGTTTGGTTTTACAAACTATATCGTGCCAAAACAGATAACACAAAACTCTATGAACTATATAAAGCAAAATACAATGTATCCTCGTCGCCAAAAGTGCCTTTACATCGCCGTGACGGGTATGTGACCGCGCAGTACTCTAAAGAAGGGATGGTTGCATAAGAAATTGGAATTAATTTTGAAAAGTTTTTATTTTGACTAGGGAAATAACGTAGGTATAGGGAGTAAAGGCATAGATGAGAAGCATCAGTGCACTGTCATCTCTAAAAAGATTCGTATTCTCACTTTTTCAATTTACTGTCTTATATGTTAAGTTAATAACTTCTAACAACTGCTACTAGCGCTTTTCACTCTTCAGGACTTTACCACGACATGTTCGCAGGGCACTTTTCTAAGTCCTAAATGTGTGCGTGAATTATTTCATTCCTCTCACTGGAATTATTTGAGAATGGAATCTGATTACGCTGAACGTGAATATGTTTCGCTGTCGTAATGCAAGGACCGTAATAAATATAGATATTATTATACAAAACACAGAAGTATTTATTCCGTATATAGAACAATATAATACAGTAACTGAGAAACATCATAATCACTAACGCCCGCAGGATTTTTTCCAACGGAAGGGGGGGGCAAAATATCGATATAGAGTTTTTCATTTTATTGCCCTATGTTAAGTTAAAATCCATAACATTAATATTGATAGCGTATCTCGTCTTTCGCCACTGTAGCCCATTATTTAGAACATTCATCTCCAGACATGATGTCGAGAGAATAGAAAGAAAGAGACATGAACAGTGGCGTAATTAATTTTACTGCGCCCTGGATCGTTCGATCATTGATTTACCCATACTCCACCAGGCCCCCTGTCCCAGGTATTTCAGCTGCTGCCTTATATATATATGGTTCCATATCAGAAGGGCAAACAAAAGAGCAAACACAGAGAGGCCCGAGTCAAAACGGCCCGCGACAAAAGGGACCCGCTACAAAAGGGCCAGACCAAAAAGGTCCTGCGTCAAAAGTGCTCGGGTGAAAAGGTGTCCGCAACAAAAGGGCCTGAGTCAAAAAGGCCCGAGTCAAAAAGGGGTCCCGCTACGAATGGGCTCGAGTCAGCCCTGCATCAAAAGGGACCGAGTTAAAAGGTCTCCGCAACAAAAGGGCTCGAGTCAAAAGGGGTCGAATCAAAACGACCCATATCAAAAGGGCCGGGTGAAAAGGGTTCCAAGACAAAATAGTTCTAGCAAAAAGGGAACTGTCTCAAACAAGCCTGAGTCAAAGGGGGCCACGTTACAAAAGGGCCCGAGTCAAAACGGCCCCGCGTCAAACGTGCCCGGGTAAAAAGGTCTCGGCAACGAAAGGGCCTGAGTCAAACGGGCCCGAATCAAAACGCCCCTCAGAAAAAAGGCTCTGGCCAAAATGGGTCTCACAACAAAAGGACCCGATCCAAAAGGTCTGTTTCAAACGGGCCCGGGTAAAAAATGGGCGTCGCTACAAAAGGAGCCAGTTAAACGGCCCCGCATCAAAAGGGCCCTGTTCAAAAGGTCTCCGCAAAAAAGGGCCAGAGTCATATCACTTTTCATCAAAAGGACCTGGGTCAAAAGGGTTTCACGACAAAAGGGCTCGAGTCGTAAGGGACCTACGTCAAACGGGCCCGGGTCAAAAGTGGTCCCGCTACAAAAGGGCCCGAGTCAAACGGTGCCGTGTCAAAAGGGCCCAGGTCAAAAGGTCTCCGCAAAAAAGGGCCTAAGACAAAAAGAGGCAGAATCAAAACGCTCCTCATCAAAATAGCCTGGGTCACAATAATCCCGCGACAAATGGGCCCTGGTCAAAATTGCCGCGCTACAAAAGACCCGAGTCAAAACGAACCCACGTCAAAGGGATCCGGGTCAAAAGGTCTCTGCAAGAAAAGGGCACAAGTCAGAAGTGACCCCGCTAAGAAGGGCACGAGTCAAAACGGACCTGGGACAAAAGGGCTCGGGTCAAACGTTTCAGCAACAAAAGAGCAGGAGTCAAAGGGCTCGGGTCAAAGATCTCAGCAACAAAAGGGCAAGAATCAAAAGGGCCCGAATCAAAACTACCCTCAGCAAAGGAACCAGGTCAAAAGAGTCTCACGACAAAAGAGACCTGCCTCAAACAAGCCCGGGTCTAAAGAGGTCCCGCTACAAAAAGGCCCGAGTCAAAACTGCCCCGCGTCAAAAGGTCTCGGATCAAAAGATCTCGACAACGAAAGGCCTGAGGCAAAAGGGCCCAAATCATAACGCCATTCGTAAAAAGGGGTCGGGTTAAAATGGTCCCACGACAAAAGGACTCGAGTCAAAAGGCCCTGCGTCAAACATGCCCGTGTCAGAAAGGGGCCTGCTACAAAAGGGCAAGAGTCAAACGGACCTGCGTCAAATGGGCCGGGTTAAAAGTCTTCACAACAAAAGGGCTGGAGTCAAAAGGCCCGAATCAAAACGCCCCTCATCAAAAGAGCCCGGGTCAAAAGAGTCCAACGACAAAAGGTCTCGAATTGCAAGGGCTCTGCTATAACGGGCCCGGGTGAAATATGGTTCCACTACAAAAAGCGTAAGTCAAACGGACCCGTGTGAAAAGGACCTGGGTCAAAGGTCTACGAAACAAAATTGCCCGAGTCAAAAGGGGCCGAATCTAAACGCCCCTCATCAAAGGGCTTTGGTCAAAAGAGTCCCACGACAAAAGGGTCCGAGTCAAAAGGGCCCTGCGTCAAACGGATCCGGGTCAAAAGTGGTCCCGCTACAAAATTTCCGAGTTAAAACAACGAAAGGGCCCAGGTAAAAGGTCTCCGCGAAAAAAGGGCCCGAGTCATAAGGGCGCTGCATCAAAAGAGCCTGGGTCAAAAGGGTTCTGCGAAAAAAGGACCCGGGTCAATAGGGAAATACGTCATACGGACCCTGGTGAAAGGGGCACCACTACAAAAGGGCACGGGTTAAAACGGCCAGGCGTCAGCTGGGCCTGAGTCAAAAGGCCCTCGCGTCAAAATGGCACAAGTCAGAAAGATCCCGCGTCAAAATGGTAAATACGGTTTCACGGGTAAAAAGCTTTAGATCAAAGCAAGATTGGAGATCACGCATGCGCAAGGGGTTTGTGTCCTCTTAGTAAATTGAAGTCTTTGTGCAAAAGAAGGAAATATATCTGTGGTTATTAGTGACAAATTGGAAATTTGAATGGTGATATTAGTTTTGTTTACTTGTTGACTGGTTTGCAACAATCGCTTTCGCTTAAGTCGTTCTCCATGAAAGTTTGCTTGCACTCTCGTCATAGGCGGACTGGGTGTATTATGGCCTAGGACACAGTTACCATGGAGGGTCCTCAGACTATAACACCAATTTCTAAAATATCGTACAATCAGTGGCGCAACCAGCTATGAGCTCGGGGGTTCATGCCTCCCCGAAACAAACCTGGTCAATCTTATACAGCCGCGCTGCAGACAAATTTCGGTGAAATTTCAAAATAGATCAATGCATAAATGAACATTGAATTAAGTCAAAGCATTGTCGAAAGAGAAATGCACAGAGAAAACCCCTACATTAATTTCTTAGAGTAATAAATATTAGTAAAGAGTGCGTCATTTTATGCAAAAATATAGATCTACAAAATAATAATTATAGTGCAAATTTTAAAACTTGTAACCATTAATAATAGGGAATTTGTGAATTGGAATTTTCATTTTAAGGTTTTCTTTAGCAAGTTAATAATAAGGATAACTAAATTGCTTGTAATGAGGAGATTTCAAACTTTCAATTTTGTCCATATCAAGTGGCGCAGCACGTCGTTTGTGGACTACTGTATTGAATATTCTTGTCCCCTCCCGAAATAAATTCCTGGTTGCGCCAGTGGGTACAATGAACATATGCGATGAGCCATCGAATTAAGTAGTTGTAAATTCGTTGTTACATGATAGTTTTTGCAAGCTATGATTTTTTATTGGTCATTGGAAATTTGATGTCATAGCAAGCACAAGATTTCCAGAAACAAACTTTCAAGATAATGTTTTATAATTATTATTGTATTGCCACACGGGGTGTCTAAAATGTTCCCTGACTTAGGAAAACTCTGTTATTATCAGTTACAACAAAATGTAAGAGGAGAAACCGTCTTCAAATAAAGTTTTAATAGACAGTAACTTCATTCATTTATGTTGTGGGTCCAGGTAAATGGTAACGTTGCATTTTCATGTAACTTATGCGCATATATAGCGTACAGCCCAAACGGCTTGTCCAATTTGAAAAATTCTTTCACTTTAGATTGAAAACATTATATTTGGAGATGGTCTCCCCTCCTACATTTTGTTGTAATTCTGATAAGAGTTACCGAATGTCATGGGACTTTTGAGACTCTGTATAGTAACTGAAACACTAAACAAATAATAGCCAATAGCTTTGTACTATGAAAAGAACAGAACAGCTTACTGAAAGTCGTAACAAACAACTAATAATAACTTTTGACTCTGGAATGAACATGACGTTTTACTGAAAATGAAAAACTGCTGAACCACTAAACAACTAATAATTTTAAAACTTTAAGATTCTTTTCAGTTCAGATTATGAATGGGAGAGTTCCTGAATAACTTTGTTCACAGACACTAAATTTAACATATCTCTTTCCATTTTCATTAGTATAAATGTGTCCAAAATGTCTTCACACAAATTAGCTCTGAGATTTGTTTACTCTCTAACTTTAACTTTGAGAAGCACCTTTCACATGTCACTTGTGTGCATGGTAGAGACAACGCATATTTGTAAGCAATGTATAAATTATTAAAACAACTAGACTGACAGAAATTGGTACACAATTTTCCCTGCACATGACAAACAATTTTTACACAAGGTGTTTGCAGCATCATTATCACTCTTGCCGTGAATCCCGTCCAAAATGTTCCATCTCCCACAGCATACTCAGATGCATAATCATCTTCTTCTTCTACGGATTCAGGGGTATTATTCTCTTCAGGATCATCAAAACCCAGAACGTTTTGTGACAGAATACACGACAAAGAACTACTGGAGCTCTTTGTATATTTCCTCCTATTTTATATTTAATTTTTTCGCAAGAACTCCGAAAGCTCCTGCAGACACACCATTCTTCCCGATTTCCGAAAAGTGCTTGGGATCCATCATTTGGAGTTCATTTAGCTGCTGAAATCTATCACTGACATTTTCTTCTTCTTTAAGATTCTTCTGGGCGGGAAGTCTTTTTCCATAGCTATCTCTACACCAGATTGCACAAGCTCTTGTTTTTTTACACAAAATATTTTTGTATTTTCGTAAAGCTTAAACAGACATCTTTTGCCTCTATTTTCTTCTGAAGCTGCTGATGCAAATTGTCTACAAGTCTCCAGGTTGTACGATAGTCCAATCCGTGAGACTGTAGGTATTTTGAAACATGCTTCGTTTCTGTAAACAAGTCCTGAAACACAGAGCACATCATTACAGTGTCAAATTCTATCAATTTATTCAGCAAAGTTAATCTTGAAATGTTGATTTCGCATTAAAACTCCTGTCCTGCACATCATCATTGAGGAACAATAAAAATGAAAGAAATCTTGATGGTGATAGACAGTCGCCTCGTCTTGGCTTCATGTTTCATAGCGAAACTCGTTAGTGTTGACTACCGCATTCAGTGCCTTTTTTTGCTCCACAATCGTGTTGCACCGACTTTTGAACTTTTCGTAGTTTATCATGTCCCTCGTGGCTTGCATCAATCATTTTCTTCCAAACATTATTTCTTTTGCAGTATTCAGACAGAACACGGCACTGGTTTCAACCACACCAAATAAATTTGCAGCTTCAGGGATCTACTCAGTCGAATTTGTCATAACCAAATTAAGAGCATGAGCCATGCATTGGGGGTAAATGATTTCAGGATTATCCTTCTCCAGTAATGCTTTAACTCCTTTATAGCATCCACTCAAGTTAGCAGCTCCATCGAAAGAGCAACTTACAATATCAGACATCAAAAAATTGTTGGCACAAAGTACTCTTTTGTTTTCATTTTAAGTTACTTGCCTTACAGTGTCACTCTTTACGACAACTGCTAACAGCCGCCCAAATACTTGACCGCTTATAACGCAGAGAATTACTATAGTAAGCTGGTTCAGTACTGAAACATCTTAAATAGAATCAACCATTATGCTGAAAATGCCCGCTTTCTTGCCATCTTCCACTGTTTTCTCCTGCAATTTTGTAAACGTTTTTGATAGAAAATATTTTTTAAATACTCTGTTTTTTTCCATTTTTGAGTTATCAAATATAGACCTACAAGATGTATTAACATCCATAAAGCACCAATCATCCTGTGGTTAAATATGGACCCAGCTACAAACCAGACCCCAGTCTTCAACGATGAAAGGGCCCCAACTGTCCAACATAATGAAAAAAGTTCCAGGTCCCAAGAGCTCAACATGATGAAGAAAGTGCCTAGGAGCCCAACTGCTCAATGAAATGAAAGAAAGTCCCCAACTGCCCAATATAATGAATAAAGGACTCAGGGCCACAACTGCTCAATGTAATGAAAGAAGGCCCCAACTGTCCAATATATTGAAAGAAGGGTCCAAGGCCCCAGGTACAAACTAAATCACAAATTCTGATAATAAAAGACCATAGTGAAAGATGGATCTAGCCACAAATCCAGTAACAAAAGGACCTTATTGAAAAAGATAACTTACTGATTGATGAAAGGACGGAAGAGGAGTGTGTGTTGGCAGCATAATAAGTGATCTACCGAATTATTTAGCTTTCTTATGTTTTAGCTTTTCTCTCTTTCTCTTTCTTTCTTTATTGTTTCATATTTTTTCTGAAAGGGCCTAGGCTGCGATTGCGGCCTAACGGCTCTGGCCAGTCTGCCCCTGACTCCCGTCTTTCTGAGTTTGTATTCTAGTGACATAGCCCAATCAAACTTTGTCTATTGTTGATTTTCCCCTTACTTGTAAAATTTCATATCTACCCCTGGATCAAAGTATAGTATGAAAAATATTCTGTGGAAAAAGATTAGTTTAATTTTACTGTGAGAATACATATGTGGATCTGTATACAGGGTTAGTGAAAAGTATTGGAACAAAACAATAATAACGACATGCGCGAACGGAGGAAAAAAAAAATGTTACAAATGGTATTATTGCAAAAACCTGTATTGATTTGGAGTGTGGTCACCATGGAAGGCATCTTGAATTCCGATATATTGCATATCACACAATATTGTTTTAAATGTAAAAGGTTATGATTTTACACTTCACTTAGGCTTGAATATTCAAACAAATGAGAATGTGAACTCATTTATTACACATCATTTGTTTCAGACAGTGTGTGCTATGTTTGACATATGTATCTCATAGAAAAAATTATCATGATAGGGCAGTAACAAAGAGATGCATAATCGGAGGAAAAGCAAATGTTACAATTTGACATTGGTTTAGAAACTGCGTTAAATGCTTTAGTATACATCATAGCAGCCATCTTGAATTCCACATATTGTATACCACACAATATTTTTAAATAAAAAGAGGTATGTGTTGAGTTTTGATTTTGAGATTAACGCAGTGGCAAGGCTTGAGGGGAGACAAGGTAGAAGCGTCTACCCTTTAGAATGTTATATGTATTAAGCCATTAAGCCTAAATTACTAACTTAAAATTTTGCAATTTAGATTCTGAACTTAAAATTTCCTATGATTTATTCTAAGCTTTTTTAATGCTTCCGTATGAAAGACAGAAAGCAATGGGTTTTACGAAACCTTGAACATTATTCCTATAGAAACGTAGGATAAACAAACAGCCACGTGAGAAGTTAAAGTCCAAAGACTCGTGCTGTGTACCAGTACTTGCGAAAAGACAGTTGCTGTTCTGTCTACGTTTCCAGGGCTGGCTATCTTCATTTTAAGCTGGATTTGTAAGCGACAGAAACAGACCGCTATTTCTTCTTATTTGTTTTTATTTTAAACCATCTTTCGAGCTCCCTCTATAAAATGTTAAATTTTTGTAACGTACCCTTGAAGAACATTAGTATACATATATTTTCCCTATATGTCTCCAACATCAGAATAATAATAAAAAAAGAAGATTCCCTAACGAAAAGTTTAGATGTATTGGCAATTCTATCACTTCTATGTTTTTCGCGAGAGTGACAAGTACTTTTACATGTCCCGGTAAATACCCCTCCCCCATGATTCGAATTTTGAGAAAGAGAAACCTTTTGTCTTGGTCTGGGGCCTGGATCAAGGTAGCCGTGACCAAATTTTGGTAACTCGGTCCACTCGTCTGGGCCGCTGGTGCACACAGACACAAAGATAGATAGATAGACACACAAACAAACTCTATTTATATTAGATTCTTCGCTCAATAATTGTGCAGATGAAAGATTTGAAAAAAACAAAAATCTGGTCATTGTAGAACTAATAAATTATAGAATATTTAGTATGCATCAACAAATTATTCCATACGGCAAACTGAATGACTTGATATCCACCTTTCCTAACACTTTTTGCTCAGATCAGCGTAAGAATGAATTTATCAACGTATGTTCCGATAGAACAAACACATTTCTCTTCCCGAATACTTGAAATATATTCTCAGTAATGAACCTCAAAGCATATATCAGAAAACAACGAAGCTGCTAAGTATGGTATAACTCCAGTTTTTTTTGTAAACATTCAATGAATGCCCTGGAAAGAGTGTAACTTACTTAACGAATAGTTTGACAAACTTTCTGAAATACGGACACTTACAATAAAGAACTTGGTATGGAAGCTTTGTAGGATATTTCAATTCAAAGAAAGAGCTAGTAATATTTTCGCCGAAATAAAGAATAAGGTATGGAGCTCATTTACAAGACTGTAAGGTATTAATTAGGTAAGGTATTTGGTATTAGGTATTAAGTTAGGTGTTGTAAGGTGTTTGTTTTTTTTACTTCTATTGTTTTTTGTTTACTTTACAGTTCATTTCTGAGGGATTTAGAAATGACTATCCCTAAGGAGGGTATGGGGAAGTAATGCCCCATTTCTTGCAAATGAGGTACCATTCAGAAATCTATGCTTCGAAAAAATAATACTATTCACCAAATTTCACTAATTATAAAATTTTATACTTAAAGGAAGAGAGTAAACATATGCCTTACAAATACTATATATATGAACAGTGAAACCTGTCTATGCTGGCCAACATTGGTTCCGTTGAAAAGCGGCCAACTTACCAGAAAATAAGTGTGATTCGTATATTTTTAGAATAGGATTTCTAGTATTACTTGGTTGTTAATAAGCAATGGCACGACAGCTACTTTAAAATAATGTATATAGATTAATCATTTAACTACTTTTTGTTAATGAGCTACAAGTGTTTTCCTCGGAGCAAAAGATCTTTTGAGAAATGTTAAGGGAATTCATATTTTAAAACCTCCACTACCTTTTGACAAGAAGTAATGTGCCAATAGTTGAGAATTGAGATGGTTAGATTTAGCCTTGAGAATTTTCCGGAATTACTAAAGCTCCCCACTGATGAACGGAGCTGATAGGCTATAGCTAATGATTTTTCCAAAACATATAGGGTAAACAAATACGTGCAATCATTTCCGGAATTCCTGTACGTGCTTTTTCTTATTCATATCTTCCTTCCCCAACCCTTTATCAGGGTAGTGTTCTGGCCTTTGACCTCCAAGAACAAATCGTGGGAATCTATGCTTCTTTGTCTCCACTTACAAATACAGAACATCTGCCTCGCGTATGGGAATGCAAAAGAGTTAAGAAAAACAACAAAATGATACTTTGCATGGCCAAGATATGCAGGTAAATTTATCATTATCATTATAGGATAAACATTGTTTCAATGCGGCCAACTTCCAAGGTAGACAGATGGCCAAGTTGACAGGTTTTACTATATATATATATATATATATATATATATATATATATATATATATATATATATATATATATATATATATATATATAAAGATACATTGTGACCCATTTTAATATTTTCACGGAAATATCTCAAGAACGGTTGAACATAAAAGAAGTGGACAAAAACTCAAATAGGAAATACCATAGGGCAAATCGAATGATGATATCGGGGTGTCCCCAGGGCCGCACTTCAAGTGGGCCCGAGGCCAACTTAAAAATTTTAAATGGAAACATGGGGCGAGTGACACTTCATTCGATAGATCTTTAAAAACTAAAAAGCGATGTGGCAAACGGTTTTTCATATAGGTCACCGTATTCAAAATGGCCGCCAAAATATGTTACCTATATCAGATAAACGTCCAGTAGCACTAATATGAAAACGGTTAAACATAAATGAACCAAACAAAAACTCAAATAGGAAAGTCATGGGGCAAATCGAATAATGTTGTCGCGGTGCGTCCAGGGCTGCCTTCCATGGGGGCCCAGACCCAACTTAGAAATTTTATATGAAAATATGGGTCACGTGATACATCGTTCGATAGATCTCATACACTAAACAGCGTTGTGACAAAAGATTGTTCATATGGGTCACCGTTTTCAAAATGGGCGTCAAGATATCTTGCCTGTATCAGATAAAACGTCCAGTATCACTAATATGAAAACGGTTGAAAATAATAGCTAATGAACAGAATAGAACTCCTATAGGAAATCACAGAGGGTATTATTCATTCCACTCCTCGAGAATAATCCAATGGAGAAAAATATTATTAAAGTATAAGTGATAATGCTAAAGAGGAAATCTAATTCTTAGAAAATTATCTTTCCGATCTCCTTCCGTAAGGGGCGAAACGGGAATGAATGGTAAAATTTCAAATGAGAACCCCCACATTTACTTGCAATAGGTATGGTTTGTCTGAAACACTTGGTTGAATTAAGTTGCTTTTGGGTTTAACGTCTCGTTCAGCAGCGAGGTTATATGAGGCGTGGACCTACTGATTAACGTGCAATCCGAACTACACGTGCTCCCGCCGGTAATCGAACCCGGGTCTCCCACGCCAAAGGCGCGTACGCTAACCGCTTAGCCATTGAGGAGCTCCTGAAACACTTGGGGTGTACAAGTGACTGGTACTGTAATGAACCAATATTCTGCAGACGACTTTTGAGAAAACCATTGTTTCTACACATTGTTCTAAAATTGCATTGTTCGACAAATTGGTTTCGCATTTCAGTTGATTCATTTTGCACAAATTATTTCCTGCAATCAAAATGGAAGGTACCGTTTAACAAGAATTTTACCTACTTTTTTCCATTACAGACATATATCTCATAAAAAAACATGTATCACCCCAAGTGTTTATTTATGCTTTTCTTGTGTAAATACAATTTGCAAAAACTAAGGTTCTCCTTTGGAATTTCACCATTCCTTCCCGTCGCCTTCACCCACTTATCGTTGGACCGTTTTTTAGGAATTAGATTTCCTCCTTTGCATTATGGCACCTTTAATCATCTCCTCCGTTGCAACATTTTCGAGCCGTGTAATGAAAAATACCTTCTGTGATTTCCTATAGGAGTTTTATTCTGTTCATCCGTTATTATCTTCAACCGTTTTCATATTAGTGGTACTGGGCGTTTTATCCGATACAGACAAGATGTCTTGGCGACCATTTTGAAAACGGTGTCCCATATGAACAATCTTTTGTCACAACGCTGTTTAGTGTATGAAGATCTATCGAATGATGTATCACGTGACCCATATTTTCATATAAAATTTCTAAGTTGGGCCTGGGCTAAGATGAAAGGCGGCCCTGAGGGCACCGCGACAACATTATTCGATTTGCCCCATGACTTTCCTATTTGAGTTTTTGTTCAGTTTATTTATGCTCAAATGTTTCCATATTAGTGCTACTGGACGTTTATGTGATACAGGTAACATATTTGGCAGCCATTTTGAACACGGTGACCGATATGAAAAATCTTTTGCCACATCGCTTTTTCGTTTTTAAAGATCTATCAAATGAAGTGTCACTCGCCCCATGTTTCCATTTAATATTTTTAATTTAGCCCCGGGCCCCCTTGAAGAGCGGCCCTGAGGGCATCGCGACATCACCGTTCGATTTCCCCCATGGTATTTCCTATTTAAGTTTTTGTTCAGTTTATTTATGCTCAAACGTTTTCGAGATATTTCCGTGTAAAGATTAAAATGGGCCATCCTGTATATATAATGTGTGTGTCTACTCCGCCACTGGTTTAACGTCCCGTTCAGCAGCAAGGCTATATCAAAAAAGGCATGTGTGCAACAAATTGATGCTAGAATCTTCCTGCAAACTACGTTCATCGTCCGTTTCAAAAGCATCGTAGTCTACATTATTTTATTATTTCCGTAATTTCTCGGGGCGAAAATACGCCACTATCATAAGAAGCACGACTTGTCGCGTTGGTATTCGTAGCCAAAAGCTCAACTGAAAAGAAGGAATAGTAAGCAAACTACAAGAAGGGTGTGAAACAACCATACACACTTCCACTGGCTAATAAAAAAGGGGAAAACAAAAATAGCTACATGTTTTTGCCTTTTGAGTACTCATATCTTTTTGGCAATATATACTTGACACAGCATGTCAGTTAAATACGCAAAACGTCACCTGTACGCATTAAGCTGAAAAATATTCGTGAAAAGTAAACAGAAGGGACGGTTGTATGCTGCTGTTGTATTCTAACAGTCAATCAATGTTCAACTAACGGAACTGTCCTTGATAGGGTACTGACTAAACGCCTTGTAACAAGAGGGCAACTCACCCATAGGTCTCTTGCAGCTATACAGCGAGCTGTGTGCGTTTTGGGTCACTCCCTGCGAAAATATTGTTTGCTTTTCTTGCCTTGAGGCAAGGATTAAGAAGGCACCTTTGCACAGCTTTGGAGAGTGGGACGAAGTAACATAAAATGATCGAAAGACAACTAATGTTAATGTAGAGTTAACTGTTTCGAGCAGTGGCGTATATGGTTTGAAAGCATGGGCTACCACTGACCTTTATATTATTATTAATATTAATGATAATAATAGAAAACGTAATAATAATAATAATAATAATAATAAATTTGCATAACAATGAACAAAAAGAGGTTGTGCTTTTTTCTTTTTTTGAACTTTTGTTTTGAGACCATTAATGTTTTCCACCGTAAATTAAATTCCATCGTACATTTGCGCAGTTCTCGTGGATTACATTCGTAAAATGTTAATTTTTAAAATTGTAACTTCCATCAAAAGTCGCCTCTGTTACTGACATTGGTCCGGGCGCGGTGACTTAGTGGTATAGCGTTCACCTCCGGTGCTTGGGGTCCCTGGTTTGATCCCAGCTCACGCCGTGTGGACTTTGTAGTGGACAAACACCGTGCTCGTGTGTTTTCTCGGGGTTCTCCCGTTTACTCCCACTTTCTTCATTCCACTATTTCACTCATCCTCAGCGTCTCCTTTAGCCTAACCGGCATAAACGTGGGACGTAAAACTTAAAGATTTCATTTCATTTCATTTACTGACGTTGGTTGTCATTCTTGAACAGTCTTCGCAAAAATTCTGAGTATAGTAACGTAATGTAAAAATGCAGACAGTCATTATAATTGTTATGTTTGTTATCGCTACGTAAATCCCAAATTTTTGTGTTAACAAACTATTCTCGGGCCCTTTTGTTGCGGAGATCGTTTGACCGGGGCCATTTTGATGAGGGGCGTTTTGATTCGGGTCTTTTGACTCGGACCCTTTTGTTGTGGAGACATTTAGACCCGGACCCCCTTGACGTGGGGCCGTTTGACTTAGGCCCTTTTATAGCGGGCCCATTTTTGACAAAGGCCCTTTATACGCAGGTCCTTTTCACTTAGGTCATTTTGTCGTGGGACCCGTTTGACCGGGCTCTATTTATGAGGGTCGTTTTGATTCGGCTCCTTTCGATTCGGGCCCTTTTAACCCGGGGCCGTTTGACTAGGGCCTTTTTGCATCGGGCCCCTTTTTCACTTGGGCCTCTTTGACGCAGGGCCTTTTGACTTGGGTCATTTTGTCGAGGGACCCTTTAACCCGGGCTCTTTTTATGAGGGGATTTTGATTCGGCCCCTTTTGACCAGGGCCCGTTTGATGAGGGGCGTTTTGATTTGGGACTTCACTCGCGCCCTTTTGTTGCGGAGACCATTTCACCCGGGCCCTTTCACGAGGGGCCGTTTGACTCAGGGGCCGCGGTGAGTCAGTGGTAGAGCGTTCACCTCTGCGGCTTGGGATCCTGGGTTCGATCCCAGACCACGTCAATTGAACTTTGTGGTGACCAAACACGGTGTGCGTGGGTTTTCACCCGGGCTCGTTTGACGCAGGGCTTTTTGACTTTGGTCATTTTGTCGTGGAACCATTTTGACCCGCCCTCCTTTTATGACGGGCCTTTTGACTCGGGCCCTTTTGACACAGGGCCGTTTGACGCGGGACCTTTTGTAGCGGGACCATTTGTCACCTAGGCCCGTTTGACGCAGGGCTTTTTGACTTAGGTCATTTTGTCGTGGGACCCGTTTGACCCGGGCTCTTTTAATGAGGGGCGTTTTGATTCGTCCCCTATCGACTCGGACCCTTTTAACTCGTAAACTTTTGACACAGGGCCGTTTGACTCGGGCCCTTTTGTAACGGACATCTTTCCCACCCGGGCCCGTTTGACGCAGGGCCTTTTTATTTAGATCAGTTTGTCGTGGGACCCATTTGACCCGGGCTCTATTTATGAGGTGCGTTTTGATTCGGCCCCTTTTGACCCGGGCCCTTTTGATGAATTGCGTTTCGATTCGGGACTTTTGACTCGCATCCTTTTGTTGCGGAGACCTTTTGACCCGGGATCTTTTGACGCGGAGCCGTTTGACTCAGGTGCCGCGGTGGCTCTTTCCCAGCCCACGCCAATTGAACTTTGTGTTAGACAAACACCGTGTGGGTGGGTTTTCTCGGGATTCTCCCGTTTCCTCCCACTTTCTTCATTCCACTATTTCATTCATTACTCATCATCACCGTCTCTCTTAGCCTAACCGGAATAAACGTGGGACGTAAAACTCAAAGATTTTTCTATATCGGTCTTTGCCCCTCCCCCCGTTGGAAAAAATTATGCGGGCGTTAGTGATTATGATGTTGCTTAGTTACTGTATTATATTGTTCTATACACGGACTAAATATTTCTGTTTTTTATATAATAATGAGAACCTTATTTACATTTATTACGGTCCTTGCTTTACGACAGCGAAACATATTCACGTTCAGCGTAATCAGTTTCCATTTACAAATAATGATATACAGTGAGGTGAATGATATAATTCATTCACAGATTTAGGACTTACGAAACATGTCGTAGTAAATTCCTGAAGGGTGAAAAGCGCTAGTAGCAGTAATTATCTCAGTCGGTCCCTATAGTTCCGATTACATAAATCTTACAGATGTTGTATCTCTTTCTTTCTTTTCTCTCTACATCTGGAGATTAATGTTTGGACAAATAAGGTAAAGTGGCAATTTTAAAAAGTAAAATGATCTACGCTATCAGTGACAGATGTTGTGGTGTTTAACTTATCATATAAGGCAATAAATTGAAAAACAGAGATGACAGTGTACTGATGGTTGAAATCTGTGTCTTTACTCTCTATACCTACGATATTTCCCTAGTCAAAATAAAAACTGTTTAAAATTAATCACAAATTCTTATGCAACCATCCCTTCCTTAGTGTACTGCGCGCTCACATACCCGTCACGGCGATGTAAAGGCACTTTTGGCGACGAGGATACAATAAGAAAAATGTGTTACTACCGAAATGATGGCGAAGCTGTCTGCAGAAGTCTGATGAACATACGAGGGTATTTTCAAATCTTTTTATCCTGAAATATCGCATCACTGGTAATTAGCCGTTCATACCTTATAGTATCATCAATGGAAACAAATAATATGCCAGCTTCAACTATCTAGCACCGTCAGTTCGTTGGAGGTAGTCTTTTGAATCAGTTTATGAGACCGTTCAGCTCGCATACTGCATGACAATGTTCCAGTCCACAGTGGTGGTGCTGCCAAGGCTGCAGTGAAAAACTCTGGCTTTGGCGGAGATTCAGCTCATACACTACAATCCAGATTTAGCACTATGCCTTGGCAACAAGAGCCGTGCGGACAGAATCACTATCATACAGTATGCGAGCTCAAGGCACGAAACTGAGACAAATGACTACTCTCAACTAACGAGCTAAGCTAGACAGTTCAAACTGAAACATTATTTCTTCGGTAGATGGCAGTATTTACCATGAATGACTCGCGATATTTAGGATTCAGGACGAAAACTTTCGGAAAGGTCCTATTATCTTTCAGTTTATTTCAATAGCTATACAAGTGCTAAATGTACAAGTGTAAATTCAGTTTCACTAACTGAATACTTACTTTTATTCGTACATAAATTCGATATCTTGATTTCACTTCCTCTTTGCTATTATTAATCAACATCAATATTCATTAAATACTTTAATCAAATCTATTATGTTAAAGTAATATATATTCCATTTCACGTCAATAATTGTATGTATGTTTGAACAATGTCTTGGTTACTGTAATTCAAAATATTTTATTGTTTTAGTTTATCGATTCTTACCATTATTTAATTGACTTTCTACGCCTTCAAATATTGTAATTAGCATTATATATTCGCCGCCTGAATACATACTTAACTCTCTTCATTAACTATAATATTATTTTCATTATATTTGTACGACTCTAAATATATTAAAATTAGGGTTATCATATTATGAAATGCCAAAATGCGGGAAAAAATCCATCAAACCAACTCGTTATATATAAATATTAAGTTCCGACGTAAGATTGCTGTTTCAAATTTCACTTTCATACCTTTAAAACGTTATCTAAAGGATATTTAAAATGTAGGGAAAATAATTAAATAAGAGAATTTACCAAGCATTATCCTGACGTTGGCCGTATATATATATTTCTTCAGTAGATGTGAAACTTTTAAACAATTCCTTCTTTCAACAGAAATAGCTAAAGATATCTTTACTTGAAAAATATCTGAAATCGAATTGTCAATACACTTGAGCTAAGAAAATGTGGACAAATGAGAGAATTTAGGAGAACATATATCGATGGAAATTTTTAGTCTGAGAATGGGGAATTGTCTGCATAAAAGCTAGCATATAGTAACCATAATTAAAATGCGTTTTATCACTTATATTAGGTAGATTAGGCTCTATCAACCTATTTCACAACACGATCCCTTATTATCACTTATATTGGGCAGAATAGGCTTACTTACCATATTTCATATCACGACCCTTTTGCATCATTTATATTGGGCAGATTAGGCCATCTTAGCCTATTTCATATCGATCTCTTTATATCACATTGTTTAGACTAGGTTTTGTCAACCTATTTCATATTATGGCCCGTTTTTATCATTTATATTGTGCAGACTAGACATTACCAATATATTTCATATCACGACCCCTTTTTATCATTTACATTGTGTAGACTAGGCTTTCTCAACCTATTTCCTATCGACCTCCTTTTATCACTTATATTGATTAGACTAGGCTTTTCCAACTTATTTCATATCACGTCTTCCTTTTATCATTTATATTGTGGAGACTAGGTTTTTATCAATCTATTTCATATCCCGACCCCTTTTTATGATTTATATTGTGTGGTCTAATTGTTATCAACCTATTTCATATCACGGCCGTTTTTCATCACTTATATTGTTTAGACTAGGCTTTCTCAAACTATTTTATATCAGGACCCCTTTATATCACTTATATTGTGTGTACTAGGAATTCTCTACCTATTTCATACCACGACCCCTTTTTATCACCTATATTGTGTAGACTAGGCCTTCTCAATCTGTTTCAATACACGACCCCTTTTTAACATTTATATTGTGTAGACTAGGCTTTCTAAGTCTGTTTCAATACACGACCCCCTTTTTTTATCACTTATATTGTGTAAAATAAGCTTTCTCAACCTATTTCATATCACGAGTCCTTTTTATCACCTATATTGTGTAGACTAGGCTTTCTAAATCTGTTTCAATAGATGACTCCTTTTTATCACTTATATTGTGTAGACTAAGCTGTCTCACTCTATTTCATATCATAGCCTTTTTTATCACTTACATTGTGTAGACTAAGATTTCTCAACTTATTTCATATCACGTTCCCTTTTTATCACTTATATTGTGTAGAGTAAGCTTACTCAGCCTATTTCATATCAGGACGCCCTTTTTTATCACTTCCTCTTGGTATCGACTCTCATAAGTAGTTTTCTAGTTGTAATAAGCCTTTTCATTATTAATGACTAGCATATATTACCCGCTTCGCTGGGTTGAAATGAAAATTTAAATGCACAACTCCATATCTCATGTGTTTAATACCCGTGAAATATGCTTGCAGTAAATGTTAACATTATATCGCCTGTCATTTATGTTAACCCGCCGAGTGACACGGTCATGCGGGTTGCATATAAATACGTTTATTTTTACCTATGATGAACTAACAAAGGATTTGTACGTTATGGACACTTGAATGGTCAATTATCTCAAGACACTGGTAATTAAAAATTAAAGTGATATGATAAAAACCATCTAGGGTCCAAATCCTAATAACCCCCCAAAAATGAAAGAAATTGGTTCAGCCGTATTAGCGTGATGAGGGAACAAAGGATTTGTACGTTCTCTTTTATATATAAGATAATCATGTACAGCTATTGTATATGTGTATAGCCTTCTTTTTTAATTGTATTTTATTATGCAGTTTTTGTTGTATTTTTTATATTTCAATATATATTTTTTATGAGTTTTGTTCCTCTGTTATTCTATTGTTTTCTTGATACAATTCTTTGATGGTTTAAGTTTTCTTTAATGTGTTTGTGTTGTATTTGAAAGTAAGTATGGACATAAATTTTGTCTATCAATATAAGAAATTGAAAGTAATCTTTAAAATCATTTTCCCCGTAACTAGATCTGAATTACATTCATCTTATTCACCCCTGGTTGCGATATCCTCGTATTTGCAGTGGAATTAACAAATAAGTTTGTGGTGGACAACATCGTGTCCGTGGCTTTTCTCGGGATGCTCCCGTTAAACTAACTTTAATGGCGCTAAATGTGTAGCCATTAACGATTGACGGTTTTTACTTACTGGAAGAAATTATTATTTTTTTATATACTATAAATTAGGAAAATACACTGTTACCTAAACCTTTACGCATTAGTATTACAAATTGCTCAGAGAAAAGAAACTTCCCGTATTTGTCAAAAGATGGAGCCATATACTTCCACAGGAACTGTTTAGGCGTCAAGCCTTTCCTGCCATCTAGAAGTACAACGAGAAACTAATACGTAACTCACGAATTGCATATAATAATAGTACCCCTAGACAGGCAAAATTCATATAGTAGGCCTATAGAAGTTTAGAATGCTCCAAGAGCATTGCCAGAACGAACTTAAAAATAATTATTCTTTCTTATTAACTTCTACAGGCTCTATACCAATTGTTCTATGTAATTTATTATTATACCCATCAAAACTATTCTTGTAATATATCTATCCATTTATAATTTCCTTCAGTACTAAATATCTTCCACATGTTTTGTTTAAGAGTTCTGTTAAAACGTTCTACGATATGTTGTTTTAAGAAGACACATGCTCGAAATGGAAGGCTCAAAATTGAAAAATTTGTAAAATATCATTTCTCTATGACTTATGGTTCCTTAAGTCTCCCGAAATCCGAACTTTTTGGGTCAATATCTGGGAAAAGCCTTTGGAAAGGTGGCCAGTTGGCCAGTGATCACCGGTTACTATTTGGTGCCATTGAGATAATATAAAGAACTAGAGATGCGCTTCATTATGTTGCAGTGTTGATTCGAGCGTGCTCTAGATTGTAGCGGTTGATTCGAGATTTTCTCTCCCAAGGTGGCGTATTCCGCAAGTTTCAGTCAGCTGGTATGTGTTGCATTACTTATCATGTTTTTCAGCGCTCAGCTCTTGTGATATTTAACTAAGCTTAATCCCTCCAATGGTGTAGATGTAAGCGAAGTGGAAAAGA
Organism: Thermobia domestica; assembly: GCF_964235325.1. NCBI lineage: Eukaryota > Metazoa > Arthropoda > Insecta > Zygentoma > Lepismatidae > Thermobia > Thermobia domestica. The sequence continues at coordinate 244,699,468 of NC_137454.1, forward strand.
AAATCTGGAAAGGTATACTTGGAACAAGTGCCTAAACATTACCGTATATTTTGAACAATACCAAATGCTTCAACCCTTTACGTTATCCGCTCTACGCTTTAATACACAAATCGGAATTATTATTTTTAAAGCTAATTCGTAGCGCCTGTAATTTTTAACTAACAAATTCCACCAAAACAAAAATAATTATATACTATATACGAAATGTTCTGTAAATTTTCAATTTGGTAGAACGTCTGCTAAAGTGAACGTGAACTCATTTACAAATGTACTTTATTTTGTACAGAATAGCGATATATAACGTGCGACGTGTATGAGAGATAGGCCTATTGTTCCTTTGATCTGTAAATGAGGATTATTTAATTCTGTAATTGCCATCATTAGTAATTTTTTACGTAGGCAAAGTAGCCCTACTCTCTCCACAACCAAACAGTTGCCTTGCCAAGGTGTCATAGAATACTTGTACGTTACATAATTTTGGTAAAATTTCCAACAACTCATAAGCAAACTTAACAATAATTTGACAGTTCTCCAGGTAGTAGTCTTTATGAGCCTATTATATTATTGACTGTTACAGAGTAAAAAAATAAAGAAAATGAAATATTGTGAAATTCCGAAGAACGTTGATTTTTTTTTCCGTCGTACAATTTTTCCTAGGAGCACAGACAATCGACAATAAAACAGACAAATTACTATGGAGCCTTACGTGAAAAAATATCTTTATCTTCATCCAATATGGCGGATCGATTCGATATATGCGAGTTCGATGCGATCAAAGATGTCGCATCAGGGCATCTCTACCTGTTTATATTATCTCAGTGTTTGGCACCAAGATGTTCACCATCCTCTTAGGTGTTGATCAATATCAATATGATCTATCTATGACTTACGGTTCCCGAGATGTGGCTTCTTAAATCTTTCGAAATCGGAACTTCTTTGGTCAATATTTCGGGAACGGTAAGAGTGACGCGAAAAACTCCATACTTCGGATCTTTTCTTCTTTCAGATAGTTTTTGATGCTCTATCGAATGGAGGGTTCAAAATTGAAAAAATCTCAAATAACAGAAACACCCTCACACACATACACACACACATACATAGAGAATTCATTAACGAACTTTTTAAGTTCCTTGAAAAAGAAAGGAAAGAAAAAAATGAAAGATGAATGGAAAGGGAAGATATTGAAAAGAAAAGAGAAGAAAAAATCTTTCAAAAGATGAGCTCAACTTCATCGAGGTACGTTGTAAGATTCAGTAACGAATCTTTATATTTTTCTATTTTATTATATAAAGAGATCAAATATGTGTTTGATTAACATGCAATTTTGCCTAACGTATGAAGGTTATATTAGCATAAATTGTATTTTACATTGCTCCCAACCTTGTTAGCCTTGCAACTCCCTTCATGAACCCTGCACATTGTACAAACCCCTACCTTGTTGCTTCCTGGTCTCACTCTTTTAGTGATTTCAGATGCAGCTTAAAAAGTAAAATTATAAATCAATATTTTGATTTTATCAAGATCATTATGTTTATTTCATGCACGTAGATTAGTTAGTTTTTATTATCCACTTGTTAAATTGTCCAGAAACATTAGGTCTACGTCTTCATTGTATAATTTCCGTTCCATATAAACCTTTGTATGTAACAAATGGTAACAAGCTGTACAAACTTCCTAGTTGAGTTAAGATTTTAAAAAAATACTCAAATGGACATTTTTCCTCACACTTTAAAATTTTAAATTTAGAACACCACAGATATTACTTTTCCATGTTTCAATACTATCTCTTCCCTGGCATATAAACTAAATTTTCCTAGCTTTCTCGATTCGGTCTTCAGTATAGTCAGTCGTAACTAGCAGACCAATACCTTAACCTTAAGTCCGCAACGCTAATTCTAAACTCCACCTATCCAATAAAAATTATCACTCTCAATTACCATCCACTCTAATGCTACAGTTCCTTAACATCATTTTCCTCAACACCTCGGGCCACGTTCTAGTGTTTGTTTCAGATGCAGTGACCAAGGAACTTGGCTCATCCATCCTCATCTCAATACTTTTTGAGGCTTACTAACTTGGCTGCTCTTTTTGCACCTCTGGTGGTTTTCTTCAGATTTCACTTCTTTTTGTAGTTCATCATATTAATATCATATATTGGGATTCTCAATAGTGGCATATTGTCGGATTTAAATTTAGAATGGTACATTTTAAAAAAAGTCATAATGTGTCACATGCAACATTAGTTCTCAAGGGCTCTCCCACCAGAAATCGAACCCAGGATCCTGTACAACAAAGGCACACATGCTAGCCACTAGACCAGCGGAGAGGATTTATTCTATTCAATATCTGTCAGAGAGTTATGTCCAAACGAGATTCTAATTCATTTACCCAAGCTACAAAATCACGATCGCTAGCATCTCATTTTTCATTACCTAAATACGAAGAATATCAACAGGGCCTCAAAACCCTTGATGCTGAATCCTCGCTGCTACATCACTAGACATGACTGGTGTTTCAATATACTTAGTTGTTCTTTACCCTTCCACATTGCGTAATTACGGAGTTCATTACATGACGCGCATGTCACGCAGTTTCATACTGCCTTTGTTTTTTCTTCCAATGATATACACCTTTTAAATAACTTGTAAACTTATATTTCCCACCAACATACCCCATATAAAAGTAGAACAATTGAATTTCTCATTTCTTGGAAAACTTTATTAATTCTAAATTTCCCCACCTCTACATTCTCTCACTTATCAATTTAATTTCAATATCTATTTAATACCAATGACTGCAATAAAGGAAAAATATTCACCGAGAAAAGAAAAATACTAGCTTTCCTTGTCTGGGTTTCCAACCACGAAATTTACGGCTGTATGCACGCGCCTTAGCCCACTTTTTTTCTAAAGTTAACTGATTCACCGAACGTGCCTCATGAATTTGCTTAACTGTTTATTACTAGGTTTCACTTGTTTTACTCGCACACTGAGAAAAAAAAGTATGTGGTGTACGTAAAAACGTTGGTTACATGTTTAAATAATGTAGTTTTTGGACTTAACATATACTAAACGTGTACCTGAAAAAATATATTTTATTGTACTTTCCCGTATAAGTGTTCCGAATAAATGTACTTTCCGCACGAACAAAAGAACGGTATATAGGTGGTCAGGATCTCACATACAAATGAACGTATGTAACTTATAGCTGACGTACGCAACATACGTTTACGTATGTAATGCACGAAGGAGTTACATGTCAGACATCCTGCAACGACATGGTGTAAAATCTAAGAGGGAAAGAGGACAGTATGTATGTAGCATATGGATCAGGTATGCTAAGTACTGATTTTTGTAGTAAACATAAGGATCCCGTATATTTGTACAGTACAATATACAGCTGTCCGGATAAGGGATATTTTTTTCAGTGAGCTTAGCTCGTTTTCCTATTATCCTAGAACGACAGGGACACGAACACAGAAATATTGAGGACAGTTAAAATTCCAAAGACTAACCTACCGGGAATCGAACCCGTGACCTCGTATACCAGAGGCGCACGTGCTAACCAATAGATCAGCGGGAAGGGCACCCAACCGACCACTCTCACGATTGACAACATTATTACTATGTACATGATGTGCTGTATAACAGAATCGTTCCCGATTTCTGATTGTAAGGACAGTAATTTGCCATTGAAAAATTTCCCATAGCAAATTCCTTAAATTTCAAACTCAAGCCGTTATAAGGTACCTTTATGGAGAGTTTCTCATTTTTATTTCATTAAGAAGTACCTAATGGCTACGGACAGTTTTTCGCAAAAGAAAAATTTCCGTAGTACATTAATTAAATTTCGAACGTATCCCACACTCAAGTCACTACATAAAGTAGATATCATTACGAGTTTTACTCCTCTATCTCATTAGGAAATACCTAATCAATCATGAGAGAGTAAATGAACCGATCTCTGTTTGGCTAAGGAAAGTTCTTCGCCTATAAAAAAAATCCATAGCACATTCCTTAAATTTCGGACATTTTCCAACTTGATGAGTGAGTGAATGAACCGATTTCTTGCTTGACTAAGGACACTTTTTCGCCCATAAAAAATTCCCATAACACATTCCTCACATTTCGGACTTTTTCCATACTCAAGTCAGTATAAGGTAGCTTTATGCAGAGTTTCACGTCTCTATTTCATTGGGAAGTATCTAATCAATTTGATGAGTGAGTGAATGAACTGATTTATGGTTGGCTAAGGACATCTTCTCGCCCATAAAAATTTTCCCATAATACATTCGTCACATTTCGGACTTTTTCCATACTCAAGTTATTATAAAGTAGCTTTATGCAGACTTTCACGTCTCTATTTCATTGAGAAGTACCTAATCAATTTGATGAGTGAGTGAATGAACCGATTTCTGGTTGACTAAGAACACTTTTTCGCTCATAAAAAATTCCCATAACACATTCCTCTCATTTCGGACTTTTTCCACAATCAAGTCATTATAAGGTACCTTTATGCAGAGTTTCACGTCTCTATCTCATTGGGAAATACCTAATCAATTTGATGAGCGTCAGTAAATCAGTGAGCCTGAAAAGTGCATATTTTAGGGGTATAGTACTCGAATGTGGTTGGAGCTAGCAGTGTAAGATTTGGTATATTAACACATCTCTAAAATATCTCCACAAATTATCAACCTCATGTTACTACCCTTAATAGAATAATTTTTACAGAGCCTTGAAATCGGCGATTTTACCCAAAACTTTTGTTCGTGTATAACATGTTTACGGCAGTGCAGGCCAGTTCTTCTTCGCGGATTCATCAATATACAAAAACAAGCCATTTCCAGGTTTAAAAGAAAAGTCATCTACATCATGAACAACAGGTTCATAATAATAATAATAATAATAATAATAATAATAATAATAATAATAATAATAATAATAATAATAATAATAATAATAATAATAATAATAATAATATGCTACTTTCATACAGAAATCCATTACACCACATCAAACACTCTACATTTCTTGAATGTTCACTGGAACACTATTAAACTCAGATATAAATCATACTTCTGTGTGAAGCAGTTCCTTCCTGCAAAAACTTTTAAATTACATATAGAAAATTGGTCAAGTACATGTGTCTTTATGACACTAAATATAAAATTTAAGCTCTATCGTCATTCCTATAACAGTGTCTTCAAGGCATGTCATAATGGTGGAGATGATGGATATCGACCCCAATACCTCTTGCGTCAATAACAATAATAATTCTCACTTATTTATATTTATTTTAATCGAATCGAAACTAATTCAAAAGTGTATATGTTACAACATTCGTAATCTTTGTAAGTAATTGAAATGTCTGTCCTTCACACGAGAAGAATACGTTTATGGAAAATATTTGAATCCCCTTCCCCTCTTAGGAAACGCATTTATATAAAAATGTAATGATAAAAACACATAAAATACTCTATTTTTGGCATAGCTTGTAATCTGCTATCCTCCTTACAAATCCCTTCCCCTCTTATCCCCCTTTAATCAAAGTGACTTGATAAAAGCCGAGCTCGAGGTAGGTATTAGGTTTCCAAAATTCATTTCAAGCGGGTCAGCTGTTTTCCCATGATGTGATCACATATATATATATAGTAGACAATGTCCACATCAATGAGGTGAAAATAATTATAGGAAGTCCTACCTTGAAACCGGAATTTTGGAGACGCATATTTTTAACGATAAATTTGTCGAGTTTCATCATCCTGACTTGAGAGACTCGCGAGATACCTTTTTTCACTGAAATTTTGATCTCCACACCCTTTTCAGGACACTACCTTGAAGCGAAATGACGTGATAAAAACGTAAGTTGAGGAAGGTACTAATCATGTTACAAAATTAATTTAAAACTGTTCATCCGTTTTCCTGTGATGCGATCATAAACAGCAGACAATGTCGCTTTCAATGTAGCGACAGCATGTATATTGTAACATCCCGTACATGTATTTGTTTACAAATAACCAACACTTGCTTATATTTACAAACTATAGCATGTGCGTCCTACTACGAATTACTACAATGGTAGACAAGATCACCACCGACATCACTAGTAATGTAGGGAAGAAGGACCATCAGCACAACAACCACACTGAAGCAGCTACGAAGCTAGGAGGATCTCAGCGGCTGGTATCAGTCTTTGGCTAGTCAAATCCACTGCCTCAGCTTGCCTAGAGCTTTGAGATGAATCTAACCCAAAGCCTTTAGCTTGCTCGGAGCTCTAGGCTTCCTTCCCTGTCCACTTACTTTGCCCAAAACTCTGTGGAACTCATAACCTCAGTCACCCAACTTGTGTGAAGCTTTACGGTTTTTAACTCTCCCCTCTCTGCTTGCGTTGAGCATTGGGGATCCTAAGGAGATCCTTCCCTGCGCTGCTCGGAACTTTCTCTAGCCAGTTATTAGTGGATTATTTATATTAGAGTAATTTTGTATCATACTGTTTATAAAAGGAAGATCTCTACCTACACATGTATAAAACTTTGCAATATATAAGTTGCTCCCCTTAAAATAAGAATTTTCAGAAACATGAGATATGTTTCAATTAACTTACAATGCGGAGATCATGTACGAAGTTTTGTCTTCCCTAACTTGACGGGCTCGTGTGATAATATCGTTTTCACATACATTATGACCAGCCCTCTCCAACTTCAAGATAAACCTTTTAATCAAAGTACTTACACCCAGTTCAAGGTAGTTGATGACTATATTACAAAATTCATTTCAAATGGTTCAGTCGTCTTCTCGCGATTCGATCACACACACACACACAAGATCAGTTTCATATTTGTACATTAGTTTAGCAGATATGCCCATTCTTCCCACAGGCAGAATAGATTTATGAAAAGTATTTGACCCCTCTTTTCCTCTTAGGATACACATTTCAGTACAAGTGTATGACAAATTAGAATAAGATATTATATTTTTGACATGACACTTTCATCTGACGCATACTTATTTGCTGGTGATTTTAATCTTCCGTATTGGAGGAATGTATTGTCCAATTAAATATTCGGCATATTCTTCTCGGATGTCCTGTATACTCAGATCTTAGAGATCGTTACGAACTGCTTTGTACCCTTAACCGTACTTTGGGCGATGATGTATGTCTGGTTACTCGTCTTCTCTCCTTTGTTCATGCTATAGACCTCGCTCACGTTCTCTGAGCATTTTAATTTGTACTATTTTATAATTTCTTCTGATCTTTTATTCCTTTTTCTTATTTATTGCTATTGTTATTTTTTAATTTCACTATATTTATTCTTTTATGTGTTTTTTCTAGTTTTTAATTTATTGTGCAGGTTCTTGTTTCGTCTATTTTACTGTTCTCGTTTTTTTTATTTTTTTATTAAGGCAGTCCGTGTTTGAGCAGGCGTATTGATCGTGACGGAGACAACCGGAGATGGCGTGGTGCCAATGAAAACTTGACCCTACAACTACCGTGATCTACGACCCATTGGACCCAAGACCCACTGTGACCCACTCTGACCCAGGACCACCTTGACCCACCAAAACCCATCGTCAGCAACTCTGACCCTTGATCCACGTCCTCGTGTACACTGACTAAAAACTTTACACTTGTAATAAACCAAGGATGTGGAATTCTAACTAATAGGAGTTTGAATTCCTACGATCAATCGCTCAATCACTGCTCTGTTACAATACCAGTCGATTTGACCTTTACAATATAAAATGGTAAAGTGTTTTGTCATGAGCCATGTTACGATGAATTTCAATTTAGTTATCATATATAATTATTTCCTTGTTGGATTACAGATACATTTAACAAGAAAATAGGATGAAATTTGAAAGTCTCAAATCAACGTAAAGTAACCCAACGTGAAGGAAAAAAAAATGGAAAACTCGACTGTGTCTCGAAAGCCAACTAGTAACTCCTATTGCTATTATTACAATTACGAATATCAATATCGAAAAGTGTCTGAAGTTCTTTTTTCATTTAGATATACTCATCTCAGGTAAGTAAATAGAAACAAATCAAAATGGAAGAGAAATAGAGGCCTTGAAAGTAAAACGGAGGCAAATTCACCTATGTGCAGAAGATGCTGTTTACGATGCACTATCAGAGTGGGTTCGGTGGGTCAGAGTGAGTCATGGTGAGTCAGTGGGTCACGGTGGGTGATATTTTGCGGTGGGTCAGGTCCTGTTGATCCACGACATACTGACCACTGATAAATCTTGACCCACTTGTCCCACAACCAACTGACCCACTCACAAATCTTGATCCACTTGACCCACGACCCACTGACACACTTCCTCTCTGAGGAATAACAGTGTCACTGCTGATGTACCCATTAAACATCAATCAATCAATTTATTTTAGGCACATATTCTGAAATCTTTAGCCCGTTAGGATACGCTGTTTAATAAAAAATGACATTACAAAAACATCTAGCTCAATTTGGGTACCATATATGAAAATTCCTTTCAAATGGGTGAGCCTTGTCATTTGACGTGATCAGAAAAAATTAAAAAAAAATGATCTTAATATGGCGAAAAATTCACTCCTCCTTTCCTTAAAACCGGAATTTTGGAAAAGCTGAGGCACGTGTTTGCTTATTTTTAATGATAAATTTCTTTACCGGGTTTCATTGACCTAACTTGAGGGACTCTCGTGAGATAACCTTTTTCTTGACTGATAATTTGATCTCCGTACCTCTCTTAGGATATGATCTTGAAGCAAAGTGACATGATAAAAACTTACTTCGAGATAGGCATTAACTATGTTACAAAATTAGTTTCAAACGGATCAACTGTTGTCATGTTATGCGGTCACGAACAATAGACAATGTCGGAATATATTAGGTTGAACCTGAAAAATGCACAGACTCCTGGAGGTAATACGTAACATCAAAAGAAGACAAAAAGTTCTCTTGTATGTTGTAGAATTCCGCGTCGTGTACACTGTGCACATCTTTTTATTTCGTTCCTTTTATTAGGATTCGAGTTTCGATTCCAAGTTGACACTTCCGTCACTCATAGTTGACGTGAACTAAGACAACATGCAAGTTGACTTCTTGTCTTCTTTTGATATCACGAATCACCTCCAGGAGTCTGTGCATCTTTCAGGTACAACCTAACTTTTAGTATAACACGTAGCCTACTAGTTATTTTCATGAGGAGTCTACATTCTGAGTTTGAATTTTATAATTTGATGAGCTTGTGAGATATTCAAGTTTTCGCATAAAGTATTATCTCCGTTTCCTTAGGATATACATTTTTTTAAATCAAAGTAAGATAATAAAAACTCAATTAGAGGTAATTGATAACTATATCCAAAACATCATTTCAATCGGTGCAATTCTGCTCTCATGCTTCAACCACAAACAAATTTCATTTTAACTGTATATACACACCAGTCTTTGTCTAGCTGGGGACTTCACCCCCAAACCTCCGCGTTTACTCGGACTACGGGCTCGCACTTCATATTTCAGCTTTTATTAACATTCTTAACACTTGGAAAAGGATGAACACTTGGAAAGAAGAAAAATAGAAAAAAACTTCCTTGGAATGCGTATTTGAATCAAAATGAAATGATAAAATCTCTTGTTAGCTCATGTACTGTGTTCAAAAAAATCATTTCAAACGGTTCACCCGCTTTCCCGTGATGATGAGATTGGCAATTTTGAAATCATTTTTATTAATTGAGAAAAAAATAGGAATTGCTCCTCTTCTCTCGTCAAAAGCGGAACTTCCAGAAATGCTGTGCATAAATGTCCATTTGTTTTGAATAAGGGTTTTAAATACCAAGTTTTATATCTATATATATAAAAGAGAACGCACAAAATCCTTTGTCCGCTCATCACGCTAATACGGCTGAACCGATTTCTTTCATTTTTGGGGGGTTGTTAGGATTTGGACCCTAGATGGTTTTTATCATATCACTTTAATTTTCAATTACCAGTGTCTTGAGATAATTGACCAATCAGGTGTCAATACGTACAAAAAATCCTTTGTCCGCTCATCACGCTAATACGGCTGAACCGATTTCTTTCATTTTTGGGGGGTTGTTAGGATGTGGACCCTAGATGGTTTTTATCATATCACTTTAATTTTCAATTACCAGTGTCTTGAGATAATTGACCATTCAGGTGTCCATACGTACAAATCCTTTGTTATTAGTTCATCATAGGTATAAAAATAAACGTATTTATATGCAACCCGCATGACCCTGTGACTCGGCGGGTTAACATAACTGACAGGCGCTATAAATCACTTGAAAGCGAAAAAGTAAAAATTATCTAAGTAACAAAGTTTATTGCGTTCCGGGATGACCGCAGCGAAGCGGGGCGGGTTGGGGTGACCGCAGCGAAGCGGGGCGGGTTAACATAAATGACAGGCGATATAATGTTAACATTAGTGCAATCTTCTATGGTTTTTATCATATCACTTGAAAGCGAAAAAGTAAAAATTATCTAAGTAACAAAGTTTATTGCGTTCCGGGGTGACCGCAGCGAAGCGGGGTGAACGCTGCTAGTTCCTAATATATCTCTAATCTTAAAGTATTTCAAAATATAACCATATTATAAGAATTGCAACCTCCACAATTTTTTCTTTCCGTCATATTTTCCTTCTAGGATAAAGATCATAAAATTCTCAAACACGTCTTTAATTATTTTAAATTAAAGGACTAAATGAAAACGTTTATTTCTCTAACTTTAAGGGACACTCTATCAAGATATGATGATTGCAACGATAATGTGTATATTTTATTATTTATTTATTTATTTATTCAGAAAATAATTATGTAATTGGCAGTAGTTACAAAATCGAAGAAGAGAAAGAAAATGATATAATGTTACGAATAATTTTTGTTTATAGAATTTTTATATTTACATTAGATATATGTTAATGTTTGTTAATTTTGGTATTAAGTACAATAGTTCGGTACGTAAGATAACATTTTTTGGTCATATTTGTATATTTAGGCTGATAAATACGGGCCTGCTTGTAAGCACTAATTTGATTCAGAAAGGCATGCACAATTACCAGGTTCATACTAATAAATCCAAAAATTGAGCGATTATCGAGTTTTGAATAACACTCCTCTGTGAATTATTACGGAAATTGAATTATCTTAAAGTCACTCTAAACTATTACTTAAATGTAAATTGAAATTATGTAAATGTAAATGTATGGAAATTTAAATTTGGACATTAGAAATAACATTTTAAGTATTCATGATTTTTAACGTTGTTCAAGATTATCATTGTTGTGTTTGAAAAAAGAACAATCAAATCGTTGCTAAGAATTAAGTTCCTGTTTATTCGTGTCATCAAGTTCAGTGGACTATGGAGTTTTATATTCCCCAATTTTTTTCTAGTGGCGTTGAGGCTAAAAACGTTACTAGGAATGAGAGAGCGACTATGTGTACAACTACTAGCATGAATGGTAAACCAATATGCTAGTTTATAACTTGGCTGTTAAGATTACTTAGGGGCAACAGAGGGAAGGGGAACAGCGCCCTGGAAGAAAACCCTCTATGAAAAGGAAACTTCGACGGTTGTTTACCTTAATGGTATCTTCCACGTTTCCTTTCCCCTTTGTAATTTGCAGGCCATGGCCGCTGAGGGCCTTTATACAACCATCTGGCATCTTCTCAGGCCCGACAAATTCCCGAAAGATGCCTCTATAGTTAATACATATTTTTAAAAAGTTCAACTTAACGTTGTTCCTTGAAATGAGAACTTTTCATAATTTTCAAAATACGATAAAACAAATATTAACGGTTCAAAACATTTATTATTATTATTATTATTATTATTATTATTATTATTATTATTATTATTATTATTATTATTATTATTATTATTACTACTAGACTTACAAACTATCCTATGCATATTGTACAAGTGTCAGAAATCTTTTAAATCGCTTTGTCCGTCCGTCTGCCGACAGGTATCAGAGGAAAAACGGTAAGAGATATCGAGATGTGGTATTTTGGAATCGATTTAGCATCCAAAGAGCAGTTTCTATTTCCTCCGTTAGCTCTCTACTCAACCGGAAGTGGTTCAAATTAATCATTTTCCAGTTTCAACTTTCATCGCAATAAAACGAAAACGGTAACGGATAGAGAAAAGAGGTCTTCTACAAGCAATTCAGCGTTTCAAGGCAACCTACCACGACTATTTCGAATTCTACCTACACCGGAAGTGTTTCAAATTTAATATTATTATTTCCGGTTTCACTACTGATTTCCACACAGCAAAAAGTGTAAGAAACATCGAGATGCTGCTCTCTGCAATTGATTCACTGTTTTAAGAACAGGTTCCACCTTCCTTATTAGCCCTCAATTGAAACCGGAACTGGATCAAGTTCGTTGTTTCTGGTTTCCATATTTATCATCATAGAATAAATAGGTAACAGATAGCAAGAAGAGGTTTTTGAAAACCGTACACTGTACCAAAACGGGGAGTGGTTTAAATTTACTATTAGTTCTGTTTTCCATACTAATTTCAACGAAACAAAAACTGTGAAAGATATCAAGATGCTTTCTTTTTCAATTGCAGACTGAATATAAAATCCGTGCTAAGTGCCAAAACGAAAATATCGAGTAAACAGCGGAGATGTTGCTTCAGAACTGATGGGACATATAGGCGTTCTTCTGGGGATTATTTGAACTACTTCCACAGTGAATTCTAGATAGCCGTTGTCCCGCGTAACGTAGTCGCTAACGCTCTCGCCTTCGGTGCGAGCGGTCCCGTTTTCGATTCCTGGTGGGGGCTGTATAAGGGTCCATCCTGCATGAGGTTTTCCTGGGCTTTCCTCATTCACACCAGGCAAATGCCAGGATGGTACCTAATATATAGGTCCCAGTCCGTTTCCTCCCTTCCCTTTCCCCGATAGTGTGCTCGCCGAGGGACGTCATTCCTCAAACGTGACGGGCTAAATGGCCTTAGGCGCCGAGAGCCAAGAAATCTAAAATTCTAATCCTAATCCTACTAGATAGCCAGTTTTTCACTGAGTAGTGTTAGGCACTTAGGCCACATTTTTACATTAAACTGAACTTTTCTATTTTTGGCATTTAGCACGGATTTTATATTCAGTCTACAATTGATTTAGCGTCGCAAGAACAGGCTCTATCTGATCCGTTAACTATCTATTCAAACTGGAAGTCATTCGAAATAACGAATTTCGATTTCAACATTTAATGTCAAAAAACGAAAAATAAAAAAAAAATATTTTTCCCTACTTTTTGAATCACCCTAATATACATACATACCTAAAAATAGTTAAAAAATGTACTGCGTCATTCCTATTTGAGCTAGAGTCATGGCTCAAACACCATTTTCTTCAGTATAATAAGCCCTTTCTAACGATATCACTCACATGTCCGTATCGTATACCTGAACTGGAAAAATCGGGAATTTTTATGAACAAATCACCCCCTCGAAACACTTGCGCCTTTCGGGCCCGACCTCGGTATCATGTAGACCGAAGGTACACACAATCCGTATGCAAAGTTTCAATCTGATATCATGAAAACTAAAGACGTGAAAAGAAAAAAATAAAAAAGTCACGCTCCTCTGGCCCAACTTGGTGCCGCCAAGTTGACTATCCGGTTCTAAAATGCATCTGGGGTGTTCTTTGGTCCATCCTTGACTTAACTAATTAAAAAAAACGGCTTAAATACCTGTTATAGAAAATAAATAAGCGGCCAAAGACTTTACTAGGACATGGTAACAAAAGTTACCCAAAATCCTAAAAGGGTTAAAAGTATGATTCATGATATGTTTCGTAAAAGTATCAGAGTACCATAGATAATGGCACATACTTTTCGAGGCTTCACAATCATTTCTAGTACTTGGATTTAACATTAATCGAGAACACAAAAGATGACCTACCTCTGCTCTCCGGCCGCGATTTAAACATATGTCCTATGATATCTCTGTAAATGTTATTCGATTTTGACAATGTTTTGTTTGTGATTATTGAGTTTTCAGGTAATCTCCACTGCCTGAATTTGAAGTGAGTCAATTATGAGGACTCGTAACACCTCGCAAGTTTTTAGAGTGTTCTTTGGTATATATATATATATATATATATATATATATATATATATATATATATATATATATATATTTAATCGATTTTGGTCGAATATGGCGTATTTTTTCTGAGAATTTCTAATCGTTTGAATTACATGAATTGAAATGGGCCAATAAAGAAGGAATGCATTCTTCTTAGTTTTAGATAACATTTTGGTGAATATTTCTTAAAAACATGTGTGTTTTGTTGGAAATTATAGGACATACTCCTATATTTTGGGATTGAAATTAATGAGAAAGAGGACCGCTCGCTTCAACATTGCACAGCATTACTAGTGAAGTTCTCTTTTAATTAATTCTTCTGATTATTTTTTAGAACACCTAGATGAACTGCGAAAGTCCTAAATCATAGTTATCTAGGAATTATCAAATTCTATACCTGTTCCTCATCTATTTTGATTTATTCATGTATTACTACAAGAAAAATAATAAAGCGATATTTGCACAGACATTCAGGAGAGCATTCTATGTGAATCAACGAAGTACCATAAAACAAGACAAGTATCAACAGCTTTCAGGTTACAAGGTGTTTACAATTTCATTGCAATCGCAGATGTCAAGCAGATAGCGCTTTTTTTCTTTTTTTCTTTTTTTCTTTTTCTTTCTTTCTTTCTTTCTTTCTTTTTTTTTTTAGATACGACCCCGAATAAGTTTTCTATACAATCGGCAATCACCCGTGGATGGTTTCTGGCAGATGCATACGTACCACTGCATTTGGTGCCACTGCATTGACTCGGGCTTCGTCCAGTTGCATTTAAAAAGATATCTTCTGTCCTGCTCGAGCTCAGAATCGAAAGTGTTAACTTAGACATGTTTGATCATTTTTGCTCAGGATTTCAATATTACACCTTTTTAGTGCTGGGAAGGTGAAAATATTGATAGTGTAAATATTTTTAAACACACTAGGTTAGATTCGGTGGTTTGTTATTGAACAACTTGTCTGAAACAAGGTATTTTGTGCTCATTTTAATACTTTAAGTTTGTAATCTCTTTCAATGAATAATCCTTTAAATGTTCAAAATCATTCAGATCTACTGTTTTGAAAACACAAAATGTGGTAAAATATTAAAAATCTCATACTACATACTTTAGTGAAACTCTTTTTATGATGTGAACTCTTTTATACCAAACCCGCACTTTACGAAAACCCCATTTAAGGGAAACATCACCAATAATTCGTAAAATAGGGTTTATACTGTATTTACAATAATATGAAAATTTAAGTTTCACAAAGTAAAAGATATTTAAGTAGATTTAGAGATGTAATAGATTCACAATCATTTCAAATAAAGTGGAAAACATTTTCTATAGATATCAATGATCATATATAACAAACAAACTAATTCTGGAAGTTAATATTTTAATATTAATTGATTTTATGGGTCTTAATGTATTAAAATAATTTATATTTTAATAAGACATCCCTCGTCTATTTTCCTTTTTCTTCTTCAATTCAATATTATTATTATTGTATTAACAATTATATATACTTGTTGTGTTATCTCTCTTTGTAAATTCAAGCCAGTGCTTCCTTTCTTCCCTACAGTTGAGTGTAGCTGTTTCCATAAAGTTTACTGAATGTATGTATTCTCCTATGTTGCCTTTTGCATATAGCTTTTTCCCTATCTTTTTTTTTTCCTTTCTTTGACCGTTGTCGCTTGCAATCCTACCCATTGTCTTACTAAGTGTGGTAAATCTGGTTCTCTTGTTCAGCCAACGGATAAACATATCCTAAAGGGATATAAATTAAGTAAATTGGCTTTTTTTTCTATCCCCTTGAAGCTTTTGTGCTTTATTTGCAACCCTTGTCTCTACCGCTGGTACAAAAACATTCTCTCTCTCTCTCTCTCTCTCTCTCTCTCTCTCTCTCTCTCTTTCTCTTTCTAGATGATTTTTCCTTTTTTCATTTAGGAAAGTAAGGTTGAAGAATATTTATTTTCCCACTGCGTTGGGTAATGCAAACATTTAATTTAGTTTGTATGTTCCAAAAGTTCTTTTTCGCTATTAATGCTAATCATAATCGTTCATGTTCTGCTACCTACAGATACTGGATTTTATTGAGCTTAAAATATTAAAATTCTTTAAAAAGCCGAAAACGCGATTTTTTGTGATATCTGCACTAAAGAAAAAGTAAGATAGAATTGTACATTCTAAAATTGATTTCAGAATTACTATTTACTTCCTAAATAAACAATCACTCGTATTCTTTGTGATATGTGTAAGGCCATTTTTCATTCTTAGCTTCAAATTCATCCCTAGTAGCAAGAAAGCTTTCGGCCAGTTGGTGCGTGCTTGGCTTTTGGCTTTCTACGCTTGCATTTGAAACGCATGCTTTTCATACAATCTGCCTTTTGTTGTACTTGCAAGCGATGCCATTGCAGAGTGTCATAGCATCACTGGCCGTTCATTGGCTATTGACTTGACTTCTAAAACGCTTGCGTCAAGCTTGAATGGAACACTGAATGCATAGTTGCCTCCATGTAAGGCAATGAATGTTACTAGAATCCAGCTTGCGGCATACTTGCACGTTTTCCAATCAAGCTGGATGCAAGCTTGGCCGACTTGCAATTCAAAATTACAGCAAGCGGTTTGCAAGTTTTCTCTGCTACTAGGGATACCTTCTAAAATATTTTAGTTTTGTAACTCAATATAACGTGTTAAGTTGATTGATGTGGGGCCGCGGTGGCTCAGTGATATAACACTCACCTCTAGTGCATTGGGTCCTTGGTTCTATCCCAGCTTGCGCCAAGTGAATTTTGTGGTGGACAAACACCGTGTGCGCGGGTTTTCTCGGGATTCTCCTATTTCCTCTCACTTTCTTCATTTCATTCATTACTCTTCATGACCGTCTCCTTTAGCCTAGCCGCCTTAACCATGTAACGTAAAACTTAAAGATTTCATTTCATTTTAT
The DNA here is from genome assembly GCF_964235325.1 of Thermobia domestica. Taxonomy (NCBI): domain Eukaryota; kingdom Metazoa; phylum Arthropoda; class Insecta; order Zygentoma; family Lepismatidae; genus Thermobia; species Thermobia domestica. The sequence continues at coordinate 244,716,495 of NC_137454.1, forward strand.
TAATGTGTCCGTTTTCACAAAATATATACTATACTACGCGATACATAAGAAAAATATTTCCTAGATCTCTACATTTTATAATTCGTTAAAGTTCTGAAGTGTTTACATTCGACTATAACAATTTTTGAAAGAATAAGCTCAAAATAGGAAAGAAATCAATTTCGAAAAATGTTGAATGTAAGAAGAAGGAGAGAACCAGCGGAGTATACTCAAAGAAGAAGTTGTCAATCGGTTATAAGTAATCGCTGTTCCAATCACGTAGGAAGTGAGAATTCCACCTCTTGTGTCTTTTGGGAGCTATTTGAGGTTTTTGATACAAACTTACCTCCCTCCTATCTATGCTGAAAACTATATTTTCTAATATTCTAATATTTGTCGCTTTGAGAATTAGTTTCTAAACACTTTCTTTTCTCACTATAAGGTTAATTACATACTGCTTTTGATCTTCACAAAGTTCCCTTTACTGTCATCAATTCCGTCTTGTCTTGATTTTAATAACACTTTAGAAAAAATCTATTCTTCAAAGTACGTCAAAAGTTTTGTTCTTGCGATAAAGATACATAAGACTTTTTTATTTCCAATATTGTAACTTGCTTTGCTTAGGTAAATAGGAGGGCTATCTTTTTCAACCCCCATTAAGCCATGAGAGAAGAACGACGAGAGATGACAAAACGAGCCCACAAAACTGTTCCCAGACGTTTCCCATTTTCCATACCGGTAGACAGCCTTGTCCATTCAATCACTATGAAGCAGCGATCCTGGAACCATATCGAGTGCAATCGAACTGCCCACCAAGTGTGAACTAAGCTAATTCAATTTTTCCAAGCGGCTGCTGAATTCTTTGCAAATTCAAGATTATAATTTAGAAATTATAATCTACATCTTTCAGGAACTATTTAATTCATGCGTTTGTCAAGGTGTTGTTTGCCGCTACAGATTTCCACCTTTAGCTACTCTCATCGAGTATAGTAGAGTGGGGGAACTACGCCCACCTAAGGAGAAATTGGTCATATCTCAGAAACTACTTGAATAAGGATCTACTGATTAACTGTTCATTATACCTTGATCCCTCAAGTAATCAATTACAAAATTTTACATTTTTAATTATCATTTTACATAACATTAAAAAAAATACGCGCATTAGGAGAGTGCATTGTACATAAGTACCCCTTGATGTATGTTTACTATTTTCTATTTATTTATTGCGCGAATTACAAGAAAATATAAAGCTACGGGTATTTTTAAAATAAAAGTAAAATGTAGACCCCAATATCGTCGGTAAAGAAACAATACCGCCTGTCTGACAATTCCCAAACTTTACAGGACGGGAAGAAAAAACTTTTTTAATGTCTTTCTTACCAACACGCGGACAATTAAAAGTTGAAAATAATAATATATTCTATCATTGTCAATTTTAGTTGTCTGGGTGTAGGTTATAAACACCTGAAATAGTTTTCCCGTCCTGTAAAGCTTGAGAATTGTCAGATAGGCAGTATTGTTTCTTGACCGACGATATAGAACATATAAAGATGACCACTAACAAAAAGTATGGGAGGAGAAATGGCACGTTACAGCAGAAGAAAAAGAAACACTAGTATCTATATGTATATACATATTGCTTTTAAGATCCGATATTCTCATACGTTTAACACATAAACCAAAGGTTCAAAATATTACATTGTGCAACAGTCACATACATTTCCTGTAGCTTTTTCTACTCCACTATAAGCAGAATAAACCCATTCGTTGCACACGCCACATCTGTACCTGGCCAGGCGCACTTACCCCAGAGTATAACACTTGAATATGGCGGTTGTACCACAACAGACCCCGGACACAGGCGATTCTTAAACTCTGATAGAAGCCGTATAACTACAAGAAACTCAAATATATTACAATCATAAGAATTCTGAAACATTAAGTGACTTGCCTTGTATCTTAATCTTCTGAAAAAGTAATAAGGACAGCTAGTGAAACTATATTTTTGACAACACAACAAAGATGACTTCTTTTTTCTCTGTCATTAAAGTTCCTTGTTCTCCGGTAGTTAAGAGTACTATTCACGTGTTTCTCTCGTTCACCGTTTAATCGCTAAAAGGGTGAGCGGGATTGTCCGACTGGGCGGGAATCCCTCACTCTATTCTATGTCGGTATGTTCTTCTTCAAACTCTTTGCTGCACTCGTGCACACATTCTTTATTTATAAAGTTCCCGCCGCAACCCTTACTCATGCGACGATAAACTGCAACAGCATTATGTCCCTCTATCTGGGAAAAATCGAATTACATCATGTAATTCACGCTTGATGGGTGCTTCGATTGCACTCCATTGTAGGGAGATAGGCGACGCCAAATGAACACCTTTGTATCACCTTCATTTCGTCATCATACGTGTTCTGGTATACTATTAATAATAATAATAGTTAAATATATTTTCCCTAATCTATTCATCAATGATTATTCAGAAATGGTTGTGGAGAACTGATCACTAATTTTTATGAATAGTAATTAGTAATTTTTTTAAACTCACTGATCGCACTTGTGCTATAATACTGTCGTTGTTTGCAAGGGGAACGTCGAAAAGGTGTCGCGAAAGTAACGTATAGACTTGAAAAATATATAGGCTATATCTCATTTTATTAGAAGAGCTCTCATCTCTTGTCTTCTCACCAAAAATTCTGTCTCGTCTCGTGAACAAGTGGACATTCCCACATAGGATAGATAAAATATGCTGTCGTATAACCTAGAATAGCAAGGTACCGTATTTCCGTCGTCTAAGGGTTAAAATGAAGGTTTGTCCATTTTGTTCTTTGGCTCTCCTTTGGTCACTTAACGGAAATTGAGAAACATAACCCTAGTATTTACTTTTGGTCATAAGCAAAGTAAGCCAAGTTAAAAGTTTGCAGTACTGCTGATAGCTTCAAAAAATTCTTCGAGATAATTCGGACATTCCGGATTACACATTGTTCTCAGACATCATTTTACCCATCAGTAGGCCTACATGTTAATTCTAAAAGTTTCCATTGTAAATAAAACGCGACACACGGAAAACTACGAGGCTGCATAATCAGTTTCATCTTTTTCCATACAAGCATCACAACAGGAACATAAATAGAAATCTTCAATAAATTGATTAGACGCGTATTTGTAAATCGATTAGATAACTTAAAAGTCTTCATGAGTCATTTAGACTGTCAGGTTTTCTTTCTGCTGCGATATACTGTACGTTCTAATTTCTATAAAGAGAGTTATTACAGCTTGGTTTGAATATCGAATATTCGCTATTGACGAATAATTGTTCGTAACCGAATAGTTATTCATTATTCGAACATTCGAGCCGAATTTGTAAGCTTTTGACCACGTGAATTGGTAATTGTTGTTGGAAGTTCTAAAGAAAGTTGAGTTGGAATGGAAAGATCGAAGACTCATAAGAAACTTATATATGAACCAACAAGTAAGTGTTAGAATAGGGTAGGGAACGGCAGAGGAGAGTCCAATTTGAAGGAGAATTCGACAGGGATGCTATCTCTCCCCTACATTATTTAATATCTATGTAGTAGAGATAGTGAAAAAGAACGTACAAAATTAAGACTGCGTTTCAGTAGGAGGTAGAATGGTCAGGTGTATACGGTTTAGAGATGGTATGGCGCTTGTTGCAGAATCTGAAGAGAAAATCAGTAAGATGTTAGAAAACTTGAGGAAGGGCTGTGAAGAATATTGGATGAAAATGAATATTAGAAAGACAAAAGCCATAGTAATTGGAACGAAAGGATCGGTGTCAAATATAGAAGTAGAATGTGGGTGTAAAGAAGAAGATTCCTCCCTGTTTCGCCTTTTCCTGTTTCGCCTTACATCCTTAAGCCATATTAGAAAACATGTTGATAAGCATTTTATCTTAAGGCGAAACAGGAATTCCTGTTTCGCCTTAATGTATGATGCAAGACGAAGCAAAATTTCTCAAAGGGGAATTTTCTGTTCACATTGGGAATTTCTACAAACGAAGAAACGCAAACTAGAAGATACTCAGTATATTTTCAGATACTCAGCAAATAGGGCTCTTGAGTGAAACTGAGTTCTTAATGTACTCTTTGATCTTTTGAAATTTTGTTAATTTTAACCAAATTACTTCTTAAAAGACACAGCAGTAGGCAAATTTCACTAATACTCAAGCGCTAAAACATACAACTACTATTATTTAATATTCTCTTACATACTTTTATATAAACTCTATGCACAAAATTTTGTATGTAAACAAATACCTGTTTTGTAGTGTGACAAACTGTATAAAAATGAAAGTGACTATATTTGTAACTTAACAACTTCTGAACCACCAGACCGATCTCAATAAAATTTTCAACGTAGATGGTGTTCGGGCCTAAGATAGTTTTCATCATTTCACTTTGAAGTTGCGACTTGGAGGTAGGAAGGGGGATATATATTGAAAATGACCGATATTAGTGTCGAATCCATAGTTTCCGGGACCGCTGAGATGAACAGTGACACTTTCGATGCCGTTTAAATCCAAATTCAGGTCCACAACTTTAGGAAGGAAAAGATGTATAAAAATGATTGAAAATGGCAGATATTACTAGTGTCAAATGAATAATTTTCGGGGTTGCTGAGATGGACAGTGACACTTTCGATCCTGTTTAAATCCAAATTCATTATATATATAAAGTGATGGAAAATGGCCGATATTAGTGTCGAATCCATAGTTTTTGGGGTCGCTGAAATGAAGAGTAACACTTTCAATGGCGTTTAAATATAAATTCAGCGCCGTAACTTCGTTGAGGGGGAAGGATCGATACATAAAAAGGATCAAATATGACCGATATTAGTGTAGAATCCATAGTTTTTGGAGTCGCTGAGATGAACAGTAACACTTTCGATGCCCTTTAAATCCAAATTCAGGTCCACAACTTTAGGGAGGAAAAGATGTATAAAAATGATTGAAAATGGCAGATATTACTAGTGTCAAATGAATAATTTTCGGGGTTGCTGAGATGGACAGTGACACTTTCGATCCTGTTTAAATCCAAATTCATTATATATATAAAGTGATGGAAAATGGCCGATATTAGTGTCGAATCCATAGTTTTTGGGGTCGCTGAAATGAAGAGTAACACTTTCAATGGCGTTTAAATATAAATTCAGCGCCGTAACTTCGTTGAGGGGGAAGGATCGATACATAAAAAGGATCAAATATGACCGATATTAGTGTAGAATCCATAGTTTTTGGAGTCGCTGAGATGAACAGTGACACTTTCGATGCCGTTTAAATCCAAATTCAGGTCCACAACTTTAGGGAGGAAAAGATGTATAAAAATGATTGAAAATGGCAGATATTACTAGTGTCAAATGAATAATTTTCGGGGTTGCTGAGATGGACAGTGACACTTTCGATCCTGTTTAAATCCAAATTCATTATATATATAAAGTGATGGAAAATGGCCGATATTAGTGTCGAATCCATAGTTTGGGGTCGCTGAGATGAACAGTGACACTTCCGATGCCGTTTAAATCAAAATTTATCCCTCATCAGGACTCTTGAAGGGGGAGAGACATGTAAAAGTAATTGAAAATAACATACTAGTGTCGAATTCATAGTTTTGGGGATTCCAGTTCATTGGTGACAGTTTTGGTTTCCTTTATGTCAAAAATCAAATGTATTCTCCCAGTGCGAAGAACGGGTATTTTGCTAGTATTTAATAATAACGAACGGAAGTTTCACACGTTATTTTTTTAAAATATATTTCTCGCTGCTCAAATTTGCACTTGTGCGGTGTATAAGTATGTGTAAATAAGATCATTCATCTTTCTGAGTTGTTTGAAAAATATACAAATAACGAAGAGGGATTTTTCACCAGAAATCAGAAAACTAAAAAATAAAATTAAAACCTGCTGCTTTTTGTACTTTTCCCGGTAGCAAAATACATTTTGTATACGCTGCAGACACGCTACAGCAAATAAGATTAACATCAGTAGAAGAAATAGTTTTTAAATTAAATTTTCCGGTTTTTGCCGACATTTCCGAAAGATTTTTAATGAGTTCAAAATTTCCGGCTCCATAATATACAGATGGTGATCAGAAAAATGGAAACACCCGAACGAAATTCCAACTTACCAGATTAATATGGTGTCGGGCAACCTTTCGCCTTCAGAACAGCCTTGATGCGACGTGGGATGGAGGCAAAGAGGTCATGAATGGTAGCAAGTGGAATTTTACACCATTCCTCGTGCAGGAAATCGGCCAGTTGTGTGAAAGAGGATGGAGGTGGAAATCGTCGCCAGAGTCGTGTTTCCAAGACGGACCACAGATGTTCAATTATGTTGAGATCTGGGGATTGGGCGGGCTAGGGGAAGTGTTGAACTTCATCCCGATGTTCCTCAAACCACGCTGCAACAGCGCCAGCTGTGTGAATGGGTGCATTATCATCCTGGAAGATGCCGTCATTGTCCGGGAACGACATCCGGACCATAGGATGCAAGTGGTCTCCTAAAATTGCGACATAACCGTTGGCAGTGATTCGTCCGCTAAGTGTGACCACAGGACCCAATGAAAACCATGATATGGTGGCCCACAGCATCACCGAGCCGCCGCCATGTTTCACAGTTGGGCGGAGACACTGCAGATCATAAGCTTCTTTGGGCGTTCTCCACACAAACACGGCCCGTGGTTGGGAATAGGGTGAAGGATGACTCATCCGACCATGTCACACGTTTCCAGTCCGCAACAGTCCAAATTGCATGGTTGCGGCACCATTTGCGGCGTGCGAAAGCGTTATGGTCCCTGATGAGCGGTTTGGCCCGTGCAACACGACCCTGTAAGTTCATGTCATGTAATTCGCAGTGGACTGTGATTGTCGAAACAGGGTGGGGGAGGTGCTGATTGAGTTCCTCCGTCACTTGCTCAGCAGTGGAACGACGGTTCTGCGTGACAATGCGCTTTAATACCCGGCGTGACCTGTCACTCATGATTTTCTTCCGCTCACTGTTCGGCTTCCCCGATGTGGTTTTCCTGTGTGTTGTGTAGGACGTCATCACCTTCGACACTGTCCCACGCGACACACCTAACACAGTAGCCACTGCTGTCACACGCACTCCACATAGCCGCGCACCAACAATTTGCCCTCTTTGAAAATCTAAGAGGTCTTCTATTTTACACTACCTCCGTCTGCTGCAGCCACTGGACACTGCTGTTCCACTGCGCCTGACGTAGTTTGGAGACCGACCTAATACACCACCACCAGCGGTCCGGCGCTGCAGGCGCCACGACACCACTGCCAACCCATACATCTGACGTGTTGCCAACTACAGGTGTTTCCATTTTTCTGATCACCATCCGTATATTTGATTTTATTTTTATTTATATTTATTTATCCATAATATATATTTGATTTTAACATACCGTACCTTATTAACTAAAATGATTCTGGCCCCGTTATTATAACACTCTCTGCCATAAAGCGGGAACTTCGTAAGATTCCTTAAGATTTAAATGGGTCTCTTCATAAATTAATTTTATTTTAGTAGCCATTCTATCACGGTGCTAACATTAAAGGAGTGGTGCACATATATTTGTTGGCACAAATTTTCCCTATTCTAATACAAGAAACATAAGCACTCAATGATCTTAACTGTAAACTAGTAATATATACATATATATATATATATATATATATATATATATATATATATATATATATATATATATATATATATATATATATATATTTTAAAAGCATAATGTAGTAAAATATTCGAAAATTTCAATTTTTTCAAATTTTCGGTTTTTCCAAGCTCGGGGGAAAAATGGCAAAAAACGGTAAAAAAAAAAAAAAATAATTTAGCTATTTTCTCCGTCGAATTTTGTATATATATGCTTCTGTACATTTGTAATTTCCAGTATACTATTGTAATTTTTCTTCTTTCTTTCAATGAATTTCAAATAGCTTTGTGAGGTGAATTACCTCTCTGTTAGATTGTAATCCTAGTAACATTCTTCTTTGAAACTAATTTCGTTAAATGATTGGCTTTCTATAGTGGTTGGACCAATTACGGCCTGTCTTCTGTAAGCTTAAGATAATATACATTAATAACAATTTTGTGAGGTGAACACGGGGCGGGGACAAAATTCAGGAACTGTGAAAAGTAACTATGATATTATTTAACTATGAAAGTAACTGAGATTATTAGGATGCCCATATGATTCTTTTCCTTGGATTTTGTACTGCACTCGGTGAAGTTCAGCTGTGTTTGATTTTTCATGTTTTTAGTAACATTCTTCCTTGAAACTAATCCCGCTGAATCAATAGCTGCAGCTTCCTATACTGTGTAGATCAATCATAACCATTTGTAACTTTAAGAACATTTTCGTTTTAATAATAATTTTGTTGAATGAATTATCCCCTTAAAAATACCCTTATTATATGAAATTTCCCTTCAAATTGTAAGGCGAAACAGGAAAAGGCAAAACAGGAATTCTTGTTACGCCTTAAATCAAAGTTTGATCTTGTTATGTTGGTAAAGATGCCAGGGGGCAGAAAAAGCTGGAAAACTTGTGTAAGGCAAAACAGGAAAAGGCGAAACAGGAAGACACCAAAGAAGAATGGAACGAATTAGCTGGGTCAAGCGGAAAACGAATGACAGAGTGTTAGAAATGATAGGGGAGAAAAAATCGATTTTAGATATTATTGAGAAGAGGAAGAGAAACTGGTTGGGACATTTGATGAGAAGAAACTGTATCATGAGGGACGTGTTAGAGGGCATGGTGGTAGGAAAGAGAGGGAGGGGGCGAAGAAGACTACAATTAATGGGTGATATCAAAACGGAATCTCCTCAGGTGACCTGCCAATAATAACAGAATACCTAATGATGATGATGATCAGAATATTATAATATTCGAATAACGAAGATTCGAATGGTGGTTATTCGAACATTTCGAATAGTCGATTGTTTCAGTTTAAACGGCACTAGTTTGAACGATCTACATATTTCACCGTATTCTGTAATTTTTAAAAATCTGTATATTTTGCTGTAAATCCTTCCGAAAATCAACCTCTTCTTATGCTTACGTCAAACTATGGAGGAAGAAAATGCAAGTAAGATATTAAGTCAAGTCAAAAAAAGATGACAACAAATGACAAAAGACAGATGAAAACCACGCTTGAATGGCTTTTGAGATTTTAATCTGAAACCTAACAAAAAACCATCGAGTTTTTCTTCTATTTCAATTCTTGTTCTTTTTCTTTCTTTCTATCTTTCTTTTTTCTCTTCTTCTTCCTTAAGAGTTCCAATTCCTTGTTAAGATGAGCAGAAATTTAAGATGTGAAACTTGATAGCTAACATTGCTCGTTCTCTTCTCTAGACTCAAACAGATCAATATCCATTTTCCTTCGTCTAGCAACTTAGCTGCTTCTAATGTACCTTTCATTTGAGAGGAAGACTTTTTTTTTAATTTTTACTTTTATAGCAACGATAGGAGAGAAGAAAGTACGATGACTCTTAAAAAAAAAAAAAAAGAATGGAATTCAAGATTTCAATGGATATAAACGTCTCGTGGATCCAACATAACGGAAAAGGAATTTTTTGATGTCCATTCGTTCGTCCGTCAAATATCTAGCTTCAGTTTTAACAGACCAAAACCATATCCAGGAAGAAATTGTCAACTGAAAGCAGGAAATTCGTGTTAATATTCAGTTCAAAATCTCCATTTGTCGCGAATTATATCAAGGGACTTGAAGCTTAAAATATAATAAATGACAATCATGCCTGTTTTGCTATGGTTGCAAAACATGACCACTTCACTGAGGGAAGATCGTAGACTGAAAGTATTTGAAACTAAAACCCTGAGACGAATGTTAGAACCCAAGAGGAACGGGAAAGGGGAATGGCAGAAACTTCATAACGAGAAACTGCATAGTTTGTACCGTTTACCAAACACTGTTAGGGTCATCAAGTATGGAAGGCTCAGGTAGGTAGGTCATGTAGCCAAATGGAAGAAAGTAGGAACGCTTTCAAAGTTTTAACTGGAAATCCAATCTCGGAAAACAACCATTAGGAAGACCTAGGTGCAGAGGGAGGAAAATATTAAGGTAGATCTTGCAGAAATAGGAATACAAAGTAGAAAGTGGATCCAGTTGGATAAGGACAAAACTCGCTGGAGAGCTTTTGTAAACGCGATATTTAACCTTCGGGTTCCACAGGTCATAGAATTAGTTAGTTCCTTTGCCCGTCTACTCGTTTGAATAGAAATATATTCTCTCGCCCCGAGATCATACCATTCAATGTATCGAGACGGAATTTAAGATTGAAGGTTTGTATAAGGTTCTCTGGGTTTATATTTTTTCCTGTCCACCAAAATAATGGTAGTTTACTGCACTGGTTTTTAACCTTTTTTAACTGACGACATACTTTACTGAACACCCAAACACAGGGCCGTGCTGGGATACTAATGAGGGCGGTGGACAAGTCTACTAAAAGGGCGCCTATACAAACGGGAATACATACATATATATATATATATATATATATATATATATATATATATATATATATATATATATATATATATATATATATATATATATATATATATATATATATATATATATATATATATATATATACTTTGAAGAGCTCCTTCGTGGCTAAGCGGTTAGCGTATGCGCCTTTGGCGTGGGAGACCCGGGTTCGATTCCCGGCGGGAGCTCATGTGGTTCGGATTCCACGTTAATCAGTAGGCCCACGTCTCATATAGCCTCGCTGCTGAACGGGACGCTAAACTAAAATCAACTCAACTCAATATACTTTGAAAGAAAGAAAGTATTAACGTAAATAGCTAATTTGTGGGAACCTTGAATCGAATTCCTCTTTACTAGAGAAAAACTTTTTAGTTCCTCTAATAACATATCTGTCAAATAAAAAGAAGCTAAATGTATCAACAACTTAGTATAGCTCTATGGCCTATGGACACAGGAGGTTCAGTGCCGCGTTTACAAAAGCTCTCCATTGATTTCTGTCCTTAGCCTACTGGACCCAGTTTCTACTTTATATTTCAATCTAAGCGAGAACCATTTTAATATTTTCCTCCCATCTGCGCCTCGGTCTTCCTAATTTTCGTTTTCCTATTTGGATTTTCAGTTAGAACTTTGAAAGCGTTTCTAATTTCTTCCATTCTGGCTACATAGCCTGCCCATTTGAGCCTCCTAGACTTGATGACCTTAACAATGTTTTTGTAAACCGTATAAAATTATGCAGTTCCTCGTTATGAAGTTTCCGTCATTCCCCGTTCCCGTTCCTCTTGGAGTTCGAATATTGGTTTAAGAATCTTGTTTTCAAACACTTTCAGTCTGAGATTTTCTCCCAGAGTAAGGACCATGTTTCGCAACCATACAGCACAACAGGCACGATTATCGTTTTATATTTTAAGCTACAAATTCCTCAATGGAATTCGCGACAACAAAAGATTTTTAACTGAATAATAACATCAAATCCCTGCTTTCAATTGACATCAAATTTTTAGTGATTATGGTTTTGGTCTTTTAATAATAATTCTAGATGTCTGAAAGTATCCATTTTGTCGAAAGAAAATATAATTTGGTATTTTAACGCATCCATAAAATGCAATATTACGATCTCGACAAACTTCCATTTATTTAGTTTTCTCTACATTTACTTTTAAACCCATATCTCTGCAAGCGTTAAGTAAGGTTTCTGCATTCCTTTCTATTGTTCTATCATCCCCTATTAAATTTACATCATAAGCATACGCCATAACCTGGTAAATACAATTCAGCTCTAGGACCTGATTCCAGTCTTTGATTTTCCTTACAGTGTTCTCCAGAACAAAGTTAAATAATAATGGCGCCAACGCATCTCCTTCTTTCAGGCCATTCTCAATGTGAAAGCTCGTGAAAAGAATTTCTCTACTCGAACCTTACTTTGGGATTCATTTAAACATATCTTAATTAATCTACCTTTTTCGGTATTGCAAATTCTGTAAGTATGTTGTATCCTCGTCGCCAAAAGTGCCTTTACATCGCCGTGACGGGTATGTGACCGCGCAGTACTCTAAGGAAGGGATGGTTGCATAAGAAATTGTGATTAATTTTGAAGAGTTTTTATTTTGACTAGGGAAATAAGGTAAGTATAGGGACTAAAGACATAAATTAGAAGCATTACCGCACTGTCCTCTCTGAAAATATTCGTATTCTCAGTTTTTCAATTTACTGTCTTATATGTTAAGTTAATAACTGCTAACAACTACTACTAGAGCTTTTCACTCTTCAGGACTTTACTACGACATGTTCGTAGGGCACTTTTCTAAGTCCTAAATGTGTGCGTGAATTATTTCATTCCTCTCACTGTAATTATTTGAGAATGGAAACTGATTACGCTGAACGTGAATATGTTTCGCTGTCGTAAAGCAAGGACCGTAATAAATGTAGATAAGGTTCTTATTATTATACAAAACACAGAAGTATTTATTCCGTATATAGAACAATATAATACAGTAACTAAGAAACATCATAACCACTTACGCCCGCAGGACTTTTTCCAACGGGGGGGAGGGCAAAATACCGATATCGAGTTTTTCATTTTATTGCCCTATATATGTTAATTTAAAATCTATAACATTAATATTGATAGCGTATATCGTCTTTCGCTGCTGTAGCCCATTAGTCAGAACATTCATCTCCAGACATGATGTTGAGAGAATAGAAAGAATGATATATGAACAGTGGTGTAATTAATTTTACTGCGTCCTGGATCAATCGATCATTGATTTACTCATACTCCACCAGGCCACTTGTCCCAGGTATTTCAGCTGCTGCCTTATATATAGGGTTCCATGTCAGAAGGGCAGACAAAAGGGCAAACATAGAAAGGCCCGAGTCAAAACGGCCCGCGACAAAAGGGACCCGCTACAAAAGGGCCAGACCAAAATGGCCACGCGTCAAAAGTACCTGGGTGAAGAGGTCTCCGCAACAAAATGGCCTGAGACAAAAGGACCCGAATCAAAACGTCCCTCATAAAAAGGGCCCTGGCCAAAAGGATCACACAAAAAAGAACCCGAGTCAAAATGCTCTGCGTCAAAAGGGCCTGTGTCAAAAATGGGCCCCGCTACAAAAGGGTCAGAGTGAGCCATGCATCAAAAGGGTCCAAGTTAAAAGCTCTCCGCAACAAAAGGGCCCGTGTCAAAAGGGGTCGAATCAAAACGACCTATATCTAAAGGGCTGAGTCAAAAGGGTCCCAAGACAAAAGAGTCCTAGTAAAAAGGGAACTGCCTCAAACAAGCCCGGGTAAAAGGGGCCACGCTACAAAAGGCCCAGAGTCAAAACGGCCCCGCGTCAAAAGTGCCCGGGTGAAAAGGTCTCCGTAACAAAAAGACCTGAGTCAAATGGGCCCGAATCGAAACGCCCCTTATAAAAAGGGCTCTGGCCAAAAGGGTCCTACAACAAAAGGACCCGAGTCAAAAGGTCCTGTGTCAAACAGGCCCGGGTCAAAAATGGGCGTCGCTACAAAAGGGCCCAGTCAAGCGGGCCCGAATCAAAACGCCCGTTGTAAAAAGTCTCTGGCCAAAAGGTTCCCACAACAAAAGGACGCGAGTCAAAAGGTCCTGTGTCAAACATGCCCGGGTCAAAAATGGGCATCGCTACAAAAGAGCTCAGCTAAACGGCCCCACATCAAAAGGGCAGGTTTAAAAGGTCTCCGCAAAAAAGGGTCCGAATCATATCACCTTTCATCAAAAGGACCTGGGTCAAAAGAGTCCGCGACAAATGGGCCTTGCGTCAAACTTGCCCTGGTCAAAATTGCCCCGCTACAAAAGACCCGAGTCACAACTGCCCCACGTCAAAAGGGTCCGGGTCAAAAGGTCTTCGCAACAAAACGGCACAAGTCAAAAGTGGCCCCGCAAAAAAAGGCCACGAGTCAAAATGGACCCGCGACCAAAGGGCTCGGGTCAAAGGTCTCAGCAACAAAAGGGCAGGAGTCAAAAGGGTTCGGGTGAAGCATCTCAGCAACAGAAGGGCAGGAGTCAAAAGGGCTCGAATCAAAACGACCTTCATCAAAACAGCCGGGTCAAAAGGGTCTTACACCAAAAGAGCCCGAGTCAAAAGGGACCTGCCTCAAACGAGTTCGGGTCAAAAGGGGTTCCGCTACAAAAGGACCCGAGTCAAAACGGTCCCGCGTCAAAAGGTCCTGGGTCAAAAGATCTCGGCAACGAAAGGGCCTCAGTCAAATGGGCCCGAATCAGAACGCTCTTCATAAAAAGGGGTCGAGTTAAAATGGTTCCACGACAAAAGGGACCTGAGTCAAAAGGCCCTGCGTCAAACAGGCCCGTTTCAAAAAGGGGCCCCGCTATAAAAGGGCAAGAGTCAAACGGACCTGAATCAAATGGACCGATTAAATGTCCTCGCAACAAAAGGGCCTTAGTCAAAAGGCCCGAATCAAAACGCCCCTCATCAAAAGAGCCCGGGTCAGAAGAGTCCCATGACAAAAGATTTCGAATTGCAAGGGCTCAGCGTAAAACGGGTCCAGGCGAAATGGGGCTCCACTACAAAAAGCCCAAGTCAAACGGCCCGGTGTCAGAAGGGCCTGGGCCAAAGTCTACGCAACAAAAGGGCCCGAGTCAAAAGGGGGAGAATCAAAACGCCCCTCATTAAAAGGGCCTCGGTCAAAATAGTCTCACGACAAAAGGGTCCGAGTCAAAAGGGCAATGCGTCAAATGGACCCGGGTCAAAGTGGTCCCGCTACAAAATGTCTGAGTCAAAACAACCTCTCGTCGAAAGGGCCCAGGTAAAAGGTCTCCGCGAAAAAAGGGCTCGAGTCATAAGAGCGCTGCGTCAAAAGAGCCTGGGTCAAAAGGGTTCTGCGACAAAATGGCCCGAGTCAAAAGGGAACTACGTCAAACGGGCCCTGGTCAAAGGGGCACCGCTACAAAAGGGCACGGGTTAAAACGGCCAGGCGTCAGCCGGGCCTGAGTCATAAGTTTCTCGCGTCAAAGTGACACAAGTCAGGAAGGTCCCGCATCAAAAGGGCCCGGTAAATACTGTTTCACCTGTAAAAAGCTTTAGATCTAAGCAAGATTGGAGATCAAGCATGCACAAGGGGTTTGTGTCCTCTTAGTAAATTGAAGTGTTTGTGCAAAAGAAGGAAATATATCTGTGGTTATTAGTAACAAAAAGGAAATTTGAATGGTGATATTAGTTTTGTTTGCTTATTGATTGGTTTGCAACAATCGCTTTCGCTTAAGTCGTTCTCCATGAAAGTTTGCTTGCACTCCCGTCATAGGCGGACTGGGTGTATTAGGGCCTAGGCCGCAGTTACCATGAAGGGCTCTCAGACTATAATATCAATTTCTAAAATATTGTACAATCAGTGGCGCAACCAGCTATGAGCTCGGGGACTCATGCCTCCCGAAACAAACCTGGTCTATCTTATACAGCCGCGCTGCAGACAAATTTCGGTGAAATTTCAAAATAGATCAATGCATAATTGAATATTGAATTAAATCAAAGCACTGTCGAAAGAGAAATATACAGAGAAAACGGGTTGTCTAAAAAGTCATCTTGACTTAGGATAACTTTGTCATTATCAGAGTTACAACAAAATGTAAGAGATACCGTCTTCAAATAAAGTTTTTAACAGACAGTAACTTCATTCATTTATGTTCTGGGTCCAGGTAAATGGTAACGTTGCATTTTCATGTAACAGTATGCACATATAGAGCGTACAGCCCAAACGGCTTGTTCGATTCGAAAAATTCTTGCACTTTAGATTGAAAACATTATATTTGGAGACGGTTTCCCCTCATGCATTTTGTTGTAACTCTGATAATAAGAGAGTTACCGTATGTCATGGGACTTTTGAGACACTCTGTATAGTAGCTGAAACACTAAACAAATAGTAGCCAATAGCTTTTTACTATGGAAAGAACAGAACAGCTTACTGAAAATTGTAACAAACAACTAATAATAACTTTTGACTCTGGAATGAACACGACGTTTTACTGAAAATGCAAAACACTGCTGAACAACTAAAAAACTAATAATTTTAAAACGTTAAGATTCTTTTCAGTTCAGATAATGAATGGCAGAGTTCCTGAATAACTTCGTTCACAGACACTAAATTTAACATATCTCTTTCCATTTTCATTAGTAAAAATGTGTCCAAAATGTCTTCACACAAATTAGCTCTGAGATTTGTTTACTCTCTAACTTTAACTTTGAGAAGCACCTTTCACATGTCACTTGTATGCAT